>NC_086325.1:171319278-171549278 GCF_036172605.1 Pelobates fuscus
AAGCAGGGTCCTCTCCAACCTATCGTTCCTGTAAGTTTTTTGTAATTGTCCTATTTATAGTTAAATCCCCCCTCTCATAATATTGTAAAGCGCTATGGAATCTGTTGGCGCTATATAAATGGCAATAATAATAATTATTATTATTATATATACGTGTGTGTGTGTATCAGTGTATAGAGCTATGTGCGTGTATTATTGTGTGCATCAGTGTATAGAGCTATGTGCGTGTATTATTGTGTGTATCAGTGTATAGATCCCTTACGATCTGCTGAAGACTTACGTCTATCTTCTGTCTGTAATCCCACCTCTGATGCTCGCCTTCAAGATTTCTCGAGGGCTGCACCGTTCCTGTGGAAGTCGCTTCCCTCCTCCGTTAGATGCTCACCCAGTCTCCACTCCTTCAAAAAAATTGTTAAAAACCCACTTCTTCATAAAAGCGTATCAATTAAACTGTTAATAGCTCCCGACTGATTCCTCTTCTGCAACTGTCACTAGTCTAATACTATCCTTACCTTTTGTGTCATTTTACCCCACTCCCTCTAGCATGTAAGCTCATTGAGCAGGGCCCTCAACCCCTCTGTTCCTGTGTGTCCAACTTGTCTGGTTACAACTACATGTCTGTTCGTCCACCCATTGTAAAGCGCTGTGGAATGTGACGGCGCTATATAAATATCATTATTATTATTATTATTATACAATATATTTATTTAAAACCCTCTTTTCCTATCTGTAACTTAATTATTTGGGAAATGATTTTTAATAGTTTTTCTGTCTAACCAAAATTTTAGTTTTTGCTTCCATTAAATAATGTGCTATTTATCCCTATTGAAACATTCCGTCCCAGGACACTCCTGCTAATTTCTTGGTAGTGAAGGGGTTACATTTTAATCCATATTTACTAATTTGCGTCCATTTAACCCCTCAGGAGTCCTGATACACTAATTTTGTCTTCTCTCACAGAGCTACGGCACAGGAAAGGCCCAGCAGAAACCATCCAGCCCACAACAACGGAACCTAGGGGGCCCGGGCCAGCGCCCGCTCAGGACCCCTTGCACTGGTTTGGAATCTTGGTACCACAGAGTTTGCGGCAAGCACAAACCACGTTTCGTGAGGGTGAGTTAATGATACTTGTGTGGCATGGAGAGATGTCCCAACTATTCCTCGTGGTCCATTACTGCCGGGGGCCTGATTATATACTTTATTTCACAGACTGTAGTAAGACACGGCTCATCACCCAGCACTTCTACTGTGTGCAAATTCACAATCCTGAGGGATTAACTGGCAGTATGTGATGTACAGTATTGGGAACCAACCCACTGTCACTATCGGCGTGTACCCACTGTCACTATCGGCGTGTACCCACTGTCACTATCGGCGTGTACCCACTGTCACTATCGGCGTGTTCCCACTGTCACTATCGGCGTGTTCCCACTGTCACTATCGGCGTGTACCCACTGTCACTATCGGCGTGTACCCACTGTCACTATTGGCGTGTACCCACTGTTACTATCCAGGTGGCGTGTACCCACTGTCACTATCGGCGTGTACCCACTGTCACTATCGGCGTGTACCCACTGTCACTATCGGCGTGTACCCACTGTCACTATCGGCGTGTACCCACTGTCACTATCGGCGTGTACCCACTGTCACTATCGGCGTGTACCCACTGTCACTATCGGCGTGTACCTACTGTCACTATCGGCGTGTACCTACTGTCACTATCGGCGTGTTCCCACTGTCACTATTGGCGTGTTCCCACTGTCACTATTGGCGTGTTCCCACTGTCACTATCGGCGTGTACCCACTGTTACTATCCAGGTGGCGTGTACCCACTGTCACTATCGGCGTGTACCCACTGTCACTATCGGCGTGTACCCACTGTCACTATCCAGGTGGCGTGTACCCACTGTCACTATCCAGGTGGCGTGTACCCACTGTCACTATCGGCGTGTACCCACTGTCACTAGCCAGGTGGCGTGTACCCACTGTCACTATCCAGGTGGCGTGTACCCACTGTCACTATTGGCGTGTACCCACTGTTACTATCGGCGTGTACACTATTGCCATTTTCCCACGGTCACTATTCAGGTAACGTGTACCCACTGTCACTGTCATCATGTACCCACTGTCACTGTCCGCATGTATACTATTGGGGTGTACCCACTGTCACTATTGGCATGTACACTATCGGCGTGTACACTATTGCCATTTACCCACGGTCACTATCCTGGTGGTGTGTACCCACTGTCACTATCCAGGTGGTGTGTACCCACGGTCACTATCCAGGTGGTGTGTACCCACTGTCACTATCCAGTTGGTGTGTACCCACTGTCACTGTTGGCGTGTACACTATTGCCATTTACCCACTGTCACTATCCAGGTGGTGTGTACCCACTGTCACTGTTGGCGTGTACACTATTGCCATTTACCCACTGTCACTATCCAGGTGGTGTGTACCCACGGTCACTATCCAGGTGGCGTGTTCCCACTGTCACTATCCAGGTGGTGTGTACCCACGGTCACTATCCAGGTGGTGTGTACCCACTGTCACTATCCAGGTGGTGTGTACCCACTGTCACTATCCAGGTGGTGTGTACCCACGGTCACTATCCAGGTGGTGTGTACCCACTGTCACTATCCAGGTGGTGTGTACCCACTGTCACTGTTGGCGTGTACACTATTGCCATTTACCCACTGTCACTATCCAGGTGGTGTGTACCCACTGTCACTATCCAGGTGGTGTGTACCCACTGTCACTATCTAGGTGGTGTGTACCCACGGTCACTATCCAGGTGGCGTTGCTGTGAGCTGTTCTGTTACCTGGAGTTGCAGGTGTTTTGCACTAAACTCTGGTGTTTAGGAGATTAGTCAATGACTGGTTAAGTATGTATACAAGAACAAGTAGAATATAGGCGCTAGTAATAAATGTCTAAAAAAGAGAATAAATATCAAAACCAAGGGATATCTCAAAAAATGACTGGTTAAGGGTTGTAGAATCCACCAACTGGACTGAAACCCTTAATGGATTAATTAGTGATGCATAAGAGGGAGGGAGGCACTGCCTGGAAGGGACATGTCCTGAGGAAGTGGGAGAGAGAACCCACGAAACATGAAGATTATTAATGCTCAAATGTGGATCACATCACAGGGGAAGATTAGATGGGCCAGATGGTTCTTATCTGCTGTCACATTCTATGTTTCTATGACTAGTGGACTGCAGACACTGAGATCGGTCCCAGACAAAGGAGCAATGATCCTGCAAGAGTGTGGTACTATTAGATAGACTGAGGCATTCGTTTTCAGACGACAGGCAAATGGACGAATGCTAATTACAACGAATGAAACGAAAAACGAATGGCCACGCATAGGAGCATGTATACTAAACAGTGAGCAAATAAGGAAATAGAAACAAGGTGTAATAAATAAAGAATAAATCAAATAGGCAGCTACATACATCCACAAGCGTCTGAGAGTGAGTGTAAGCTCATAAGTAAAAATAAGTATGTGCGCACAAAATCATAACGATAGAAAATTGATATAAATTTATTGAGATACAACTCATATAAAAACTAATTAAATTAACTCATGAAAGGATGACCACACTGATATAATAAAAAACTAGGCAGACAAAATCCACTATGGATACACAGCATGAAACAAAGTATCCAGTGAAAAGACTTAACAATAAAAATAAAATAAGATACAAAATACCTTGCCTCGGTGTGGGCCCCCACCGAGGTATAAATATGAAGGTAGATGATAAAAAACTTAGGAGAGACAGAATAGATGAGATGGTTAATCGATGGTTGATGATTCCCGATGACAGACCTCCAACCCGCTACAAACGATGGGGGGATCCACCATAGATGAATGGTATGCTGCACCGCGGTCGGAATCTTCAAAAAAGACCGCGGTGTAGTGGATATACACCCCCGGCGATAATAGCCAGTCGGCCGTAGATAGGCTAGAGGGTTGCTGGACCGCGGTCGGGATCTTCAAAAGAGACCGCGGTAAACAGGGGGCAGAATCACAATAGAGGTCGGCACTCTCTGGCAGAAAAACAGAGGGTCATGCAGTCAGCTGTAGCACGTCGACGCGTTTCGTCCCGCCCACGGAACTTTCTCAAGACTAAACAGTGAGCAGCCAATGACTCGCGGTCACAAAGACTAGCAACTGGGCAGCTATTGCTTCCTAACTGATACTCCAATAGGACATGGTACAAGTCCCCCATGCCCCCATGGTGGGGCACCTAATTAATAAAATGGAGGGCGGTATAGTGCCCACCCACCCTGAAGAATAGAGGGGTGGGAACCTATTGTCTCACCCAGCCACCACCCTTTTACAATAGGTCCACCCCCACTTTGATTTTTTAGAGCCCCTATGCGTCTGTCTCGAGATTTACCTTTCAGAACACTCTGACTCAAGTTGTCTTAATAAGTCTTATCCCTCCCTGCACTGAGCCGTAGAGGGGTGAAGATGGATATTTTTTTCGTCTGGAATGTTTTTACTATGCCCCCCACTTATAAATCTGTTAGGTGCCCCACCATGGGGGGGGGGGGGGCCTGTGCCAAGACACACGAGCTAAACATTCGCTAGTCCCTTTTATTATATAAAAAAAACAAGTCCCCTTATTTCCAGCGCCACGCAGGTCCACGGTGCTGGCTCCGCCCCCTTTGTGACATCATTAAAATGGCAGATTTTTATTTAATCCAATGCTTTCCCATAGGGAAAGCATTAGATTGGCTAAAATCGTCACAGGGGCGGCCAATCAGCACCTCCTCATAGAGATACATTGAGATACATTGAATTAATGCATCTCTATGAGGAACGTCAACGTCTCCATGAAGAGCGTGGAGACGCTGAACGGCAGTGCTGCCTACTGTGCAGCACTGAGCCAGGAAGCACCTCCAGTGGCCATCTGAGGAGTAGCCATCTGGAGGTGTCCCTAGGGGCAATGTAAACACTGCCTTCTCTCTGAAAATACAGTGTTTGCATGAAAATGCCTGAAGAAAGCTATTATACTCACCAGAACAACTACATTAAGCTGTATACCCTGCATTAAGCTATATACCCTACATTAAGCTGTATACCATGCATTAAGCTGAATACCGTACATTAACCTGTATATTATACATTAAGCTGCACACTGGGCTCTAGGGGGTGCAAGGGGTTAAATTTACCTATTTTTCCAGCACCGGGCGGGTATCTCTCCTCTCCTCCTCCTTGTCGTCGTCATCGGCTGAATGCGCATGTGCGGCACGAGCCGCGTGCACATTCAGCCAGTCCATATCCAATTGAGAATGCTTTCCTATGGACGCTGGCTTCTTCTCACTGGGAAAATCACAGTGGGAAGCGCCTCTAGCGGCTGTCAATGAGAGAGCCACTAGAGGCTGGATTAACCCATATGTAAACTGCTATGTTTACAGCAGGCAGGGTTAATCCTACCAGACCACTTCATTGAGCTGAAGTGGTCTGGGTGCCTATAGTGGTCCTTTAAGCTGTATACGTACATTAAGCTGTATACCGTACATTAAGCTGTATACCGTACATTAAGCTGTATACTGTACATTAAACTGTAGTTGTTCTGGTGACTATAGTGTCACTTTAAGAAAATTATTTTCTTGGTATTCCAGTAGATCATTTCCTAATCCTTACGTGAGATTGCCATAAGGATACCAAAAAACTGAGCAATCTACTAAACAGCTCCCTAACTTGGGAACCCTAAATATGGCAATCACACAAGGTACCAATTCAGGGAATCCTCCACTAACCGGCTGCAAGATGCGGCCACGGCATGGATTGCAGAATTCCTTTACTCTGTGTGAATGGATGAATGAACGTCAGGACAAAACGAACATTTCAGCAGCGCCCCAATCTACTATTAAATATGCTGCATTGATTTTGACTGTGGTGCGCTCGTTTTCCAATTTGCGTTTATGGGTAGAATTCTCTAATCAAGCCTTGAGAACACTTCCTGGGTGAGCAGCGAGGGAGGAAGGCGAGGAGTTTATTGCTTGAACCAGTATTGGCTCAATGCGAATGGTGTGCAGCCTTTAATAATACCCTGTGTGCGCAGGGCTGTAGTGATGGTTGTCTTTCTTCTCCTCCATCCAGGGATCCAGCTGGCAGCAGAGGTCGCTTCCCTGCAAAGCAGCGTTGACTGCATTCAAAGGCGGTACGGAACATTAATGGCTCAGAAACGGAAGCTGCAGGCGAGCTGATTGGACGTTGGAAAATGGCGAGCGCAAAGACTGCGTGCACTAACACTGTCTACATTAATATCTGCGTGATACGTGTATTACTGGGCTGAATAATAAAATGGATTTACTGCAGTCTCTGTCTGACCTATGTTACACACATTCTATTCACACAGTTAGTTTGACCGTCTGTGAGCCCTCCATCTGCAGAGTTACTGATCTAAATCCATGGCTACCAAATAGTAAGCCACAATAGCCAAATTAAAAACATGCAGAACTTTTCCAGTCTGGATACTTCGGTGTAAAATTCTAAAATGAATTTTGAATTCCCAGCAATTCACACTGCTGTGTAACGTCCAGGCGGTCGCTCTATGTGACTGATCCAATTGTAATTTATTCTAGAATTAAGGTGCCCCCTTCCCGGCACAGAGTATACTCGATGAAGGCACTCACGCTACACTGTGAGGTCTGCTGATAGGAGTGTATTTGGGACCAGCAGCCACGCCGGTCCCTGGACATTCCCTCCTGATTTCGTAAACTATAATTCTGAGCAACATTTGAGTACTGTGAACATTTCCTGGCAGAGCGACACTTTTTTTTTTTTTTAAAACCACAACCCTGTCATTGGTCTTTAATGAAAAAAATCCTGTAGTATGACAGAGAGGAACTGTGGCTGCAGTGAAAAATCTGAGTCAGTGGGGTTAGTCCGTAAACGGCAAATTGCAGTGAAAATGGTATGTTCTGGGTTACACGTTGCACTGTAAGTTGGTGTTTAGTGAGCTGATTGTGTTCAATGGTCTGCCTGTAATTGTATCACTGTACATGGACCCCCGGCGTGGCCTGCAGGGCCCTCTCTAGGTAGCCTTCCAGTGTGAGCGATGCACGTACAGGCGTGTCTCGTCCCCTTACCATCGCACAGAGTGACAGCTGCCTGTCACAGGAAGTCGTGGTCTGGGACGGAAATGTCACACAAGTCGCAGTCGAAGTATTGTCACAAACCGTGAGCAGGGACCCGGTGTACAATGGCACAATAACCATGGCAACCAGCTGCTTCTAATGATACTGTACGGATGGCACCCGGTGGCCACACCATGGACAGGGACGAAAAATCACACCTTGTGGAGGAGGGAGACGGCGATCTCTGGTAGGGGTTCAGACATCATTCCTGTGTATCCCAGGACAGAAACCACATTTGGCTGTAATAGAACACACAGGGCAAATCAATCCTTCCCCTAGCACAGCAAACCAGTGTCACTATACTTTAATCACTGTCCCTTTAAATGAGGGCAACAGAGGGGGACACTGTACCTTTAAATGGGGATTCAAGGTGAGATATGAACCCATTTAATGGAGGGGCAGTGTGCATCGTCCTATGACAGTTGTGACATGGAAGCCGTGCTGGATAGTGAACAGTGATATCTAAAGAGCTGTGGGGTGTACACATTATCAACGGTAACAGTGATATAGAAAGAGTAGTAGATACATGGAATAGCCTTCCAGTGGGAGCAGTAACAGTGATATAGAAAGGGTAGTAGATACCTGGAATAGCCTTCCAGTAGAAGCGGTAACAGTGATATAGAAAGGTTAGTAGATACATGGAATAGCCTTCCAGTGGGAGCAGTAACAGCGATATAGAAAGGGTAGTAGATACCTGGAATAGCCTTCCAGTGGGAGCAGTAACAGTGATATAGAAAGAGTAGTAGATACATGGAATAGCCTTCCAGTGGGAGCAGTAACAGCGATATAGAAAGGGTAGTAGATACCTGGAATAGCCTTCCAGTGGGAGCAGTAACAGTGATATAGAAAGGGTAGTAGATACATGGAATAGCCTTCCAGTGGGAGCAGTAACAGTGATATAGAAAGGGAAGTAGATACATGGAATAGCCATCCAGTGAGAGCAGTAACAGCGATATAGAAAGGGTAGTAGATACCTGGAATAGCCTTCCAGTGGGAGCAGTAACAGTGATATAGGAAGGGAAGTAGATACCTGGAATAGCCTTCAGTGGGAGCAGTAACAGCGATATAGAAAGGGTAGTAGATACCTGGAATAGCCTTCCAGTGGGAGCAGTAACAGTGATATAGAAAGGGTAGTAGATACATGGAATAGCCTTCCAGTGGGAGCAGTAACAGCGATATAGAAAGGGTAGTAGATACCTGGAATAGCCTTCCAGTGGGAGCAGTAACCGTGATATAGAAAGGGTAGTAGATACCTGGAATAGCCTTCCAGTGGGAGCAGTAACAGCGATATAGAAAGGGTAGTAGATACCTGGAATAGCCTTCCAGTGGGAGCAGTAACCGTGATATAGAAAGGGTAGTAGATACCTGGAATAGCCTTCCAGTGGGAGCAATAACAGTGATATATAAAGGGTAGTAGATACATGGAATAGCCTTCCAGTGGGAGCAGTAACAGTGATATAGAAAGAGTAGTAGATGCCTGGAATTTGGTGGTAGGTTGGGGTAAATCTTATGATTTCCTCAGACAGGCTGTTGTTGCCATATTTCATAAGAATTCTAGCAGTGAACCCATCATTTGCTTCTCCTGACCCTGGCCTCAGCCATTGAAACTCCTTTCCTTACACAGGCAGCCGGTGCAGAGAGAGCGTTCACACACCACCGGCTCCCAGTCAGAGAGCTCTGGAGTAAGTAAAATGTGTGCTTGTTACAGTGATGCTGTATGTCACTAACCGGTAGGTGTACCTGTCTGACCATGCTGTACGTCACTAACCGGTAGGTGTACCTGTCTGACCATGCTGTCTGTCACTAACCGGTAGGTGTAACTGTCTGACCATACTGTCTGTCACTAACCGGTAGGTGTAACTGTCTGACCATGTCTTTCATTAACCGGTAGGTGTACCTGTCTGACCAAACTGTGTGCCACAAACCGGTAGGTGTACCTGTATGACCATACTGTGTGTCACTGGCCGGTAGATGTACCTGTCTGACCATATTGTCATTCACTAACCGGTAGGTGTACATGTCTGACTATACTGTGTGTCTCTAATTTGTACCTCTATTACTTAGCTGAAGAGGAGAAAGCAGCCACAACCTCCCCCAAATCAGGTTCTAGAGGAGAAGGTGAGTAGCTATAGTGACTCCATGTGACTATCTAATCTCAGAACTCATATATTCTGCCTTCTCTGACCCTGGTCCCTCTCCCCTGGTTCTTTCTGACCCTGGCCCCTCACTCCTGGCACCTCTCTCCTATTCTTTCTGACCCATGGCACCTCTCTCTTGGTTCTCTCTAAGCACAGTCCCAATCCCCTGGTTCTCTCTGACCCAGCCCCATTCCCCTAGTTCTCTCTGAGTCCGGACCCTCTCTGCTGGTTCTCTCTAAACCCAGCACCACTCCTCTTGTTCACTCTGACCCCAACCCCATTTCACTGGTTCTCTCTGACCCCAACCCCATTCCTCTGGTTCTCTCTGAGTCCAGCCCCTCTCTCCTGGTTCTCTCTGACCCCAACCCCATTCCCCTAGTTCTCTCTGAGTCCGGACCCTCTCTCCTGGTTCTCTCTAAACCCAGCACCACTCTCCTGGTTCTCTCTGACCCCAACCCCATTCCCCTGGTTCTCTCTGACCCCAGCCCCACTCCCCTAGTTCTCTCTGAGTCCGGACCCTCTCTCCTGGTTCTCTCTAAACCCAGCACCACTCTCCTGGTTCTCTCTGACCCCAACCCCATTCCCCTGGTTCTCTCTGACCCCAGCCCCACTCCCCTAATTCTCTTTAGAAACAAACAATTACATATCATCAAAAATACAATATTTGGGGGGGCGTGGCCTGGACGCTGAAGAAGATGGCAGCATAGACCTAGAGCTCCCTGTAAGGCTCCGCTAAATCACCGCCTAAAGCACACTTTCACCCTGAAAATGGGCAAAACAAATAGACCCTCTCAACCCCCTAAACAAGCGGACACCCCCAGGAGGTCTCAAAACCCCTCCATGAGGCACTTCTTGACCGCACAAGCGGACGCAGACCCTCAGGCCTACACGAGCCAAACGGCCCCAGAGGACCCGCTCCCACTTACACCAAGCGGAGACGGGACCATGGCGGACAACCTGCCTACCGATCCAGCCGCCCACCACCCAGACTGGATGGAAATGCTACGCAACTTGCCCACAAAGGCCGACTTAAAAGCGGCCAACTCGGAACTCCGCACCTCCATCTCAACGGAGCTCCAAACGCTCAAGGAGGAAATCCGAGGCCTACACCAGCGGGTCGCCCAAGTGGAGGCGGATTGCGACCACATGTCAGCGGCGCAATCTGCGAACACGGACACGCTACGACTCCACACCCTCCAACTACAGCAAATGGCGGGCCACATGGAAGACCTAGACAATCGCGGCAGGAGGCAAAATATTAGAGTCCGGGGGATCCCGGAGGAAGCGGACAACTCCGCCCCAGTACAGACCACGCTGACCGGTCTTTTTAACTCCATACTAGGCCGCACACAACATGATCCCATTGACTTTATACGGGCACATAGGGCTCTACGGCCCAAAGGTCCGGAAGGGACCCCACCGCGCGACATCATATGCTGTTTGATGAGCTACCAACTCAAGGAGGACATACTCAGAAAGGCCAGGGACGCAGGAACGGTACACCTTGGTGATACCGAGGTACAACTCTTTCCCGACTTGGCACCAGCCACGCTGGCTTACAGGCGAGCATTACGCCCCTTCACCAAACAATTACAAGCAAATAAGCTGCGCTACCGCTGGTGCTTCCCCACGGGGCTACAAGTACAGACACCAAACGGCCCCTTCCTGATGAAGGACAGACAAGACCTAAATGCCCTAGCAGCAGAACTCCAAATCACGCCGGCACCCTTACAGTGGCCGGACCCGTTAGCACCATACACGCCTGCTCGAGGGGCTCCACCCCAACCACAGAGTACGCAGACCCGGAGAACTACGCGGCAACAGGCGCTGAGGCCCTCGGGGGCCCAACTTTGAAGGGATCGACGACACGCGCCAAGATGGCGGACGACACCGGCCGACCACCACCAGTAGAGACTCCCCTACCACAATAGCAGAACTCTAACCAGACACGGACTATCACAACTCACATGGGCTCCCCATACCTGGACACGAGGAATACCCACCTTGTAGATAATACCTAATGATCTGTCTAGAACTTTGACACCCCTCCTCCGGAGACACCCGCCTTCGGAACTACGAAACCCCGGGTGCGGCCCGGACTTTGCAAACCATTCGATATATCACAGGACTGCCGCCCCCGGCCACAACCGAGACGACGCCCATACCGAAGGACTCGCAAGTATATGCTGGACTCTTGGCAAGGGACTAGCTCAACCACTTGGGGAGGGAGCGAGGGTTGAAGGGTAGGAAGGTAAAGCCCGAAAGTAACAGACTACGCAAGGGCCGGGAGGGAGACGGGCACAAGATGGGGCCGACTGGGCTGGGCAAACGCTTCTCCTACACCGACCCGTGATGAACCCAGCAGGAGCGGGCGGGTGAGGAGAGGTGTGGGCCCGGCTCACTCGGGAACTGACAGGGCCGCTATCGACCCGTAGAGGAGGAGGATAGAGGAGGGAGGAGGGGGGGACATTCCGTAAAGCCTAGAGAGCAGATACACAGGAAAGGGGACCGCATGTCACCCCATGCGGACCACCTCACACATAGGCTCCAACACATGCCCAGACCACTCAAGATACCCCTTCAGAGCACGGAAGAGCTGACAGGGCACAGGGGCACCTCTCACCACGAGCTAGGGTCACTGGGAATAACTGGGGGCAGGGGGTGATTTATAACCAACTTTGTAGGTATTAGCAGCAGCAACACTATTGTATCACGGCACCACTATCTTACGGTGGAAGGGGAGGGTGAGCGGGGGGGACGGCCGGCCCATAAAGCCGCGCAGGAATAACTTGAATGTTTATGAAGGTTTACTTGTGTTATTTGTATTCTCCAATCATTTCAGAACGCGCCACCTCTCTGACCAAACTATAAAGCTCTGTATAGACATAATTCTATAGCGCGGCATTGGTTTTACTTATTGTATAGACATTGCACGCTTGAGGGTAAATAGAATCGTTTAATGTATGATTTATTGTTTCTTGTTCTTATGTTATTTGAAGATATGCCCAGGGTGACGATTCGACTACAGAGACGTCCAAAGGCGGAGACAGCCACATACGATCACGACTTGAGCCACTGAACAGGGAGGCATGGGAGGCAGACGTCCCCAGACCACCCAGACTAGGAAGAGATCGAGAACCGGACCACCTGGGGGAGGAGTTTCCCACGTGGTCACGACACTTCTCGGTGTTCCTCCCACACCCCGACGGGATAGGCGCCACATCCAGGTGAGTGGGGCACTGGGCGCGCAAAACGGCCCGGGCCCACACATACACCTCGACGCCATAACCCTAACGTCACCCAGGTGACGGTTATCTCCTACACCTACTTATCCCCTTACTTCCCGACACCCTCCCCACCTTCCCCACCCCCCCTCCCATCCTACGCCCCGAGACCGACCGACTGCAGACGTAGACACACACACTACCACACACCAAACATGTCACTCACACCAGCAAACCTCACATTAGTGTCCATCAATACCAAAGGGCTTAATAAACCTGAAAAGAGGTCGACTACACTACGCGAACTCCACACTCTAAAAGCGTCCATAGCATACATACAAGAGACCCACTTTAGAGAAGGGGCACGACCCCGCTTCCACGACCACAGATTCCCGAAAGGGTTTTATAGCGATTTCCAGGGGGGAAAGGCACGGGGGGTCGCGATCCTAATGCACAAAAGAGTCCCCTTCATAGAAGAAGAGATACTGACGGACAGGGAAGGCAGGTACTTATTCGTGAAAGGGAAGATTGTAGACCAAACTTACACTTTTGCCAACATCTACGCCCCCAACCAGAGACACTATAGGTTCCTATCCCACATGTTGCGCAAACTTCAGAAATTTGCGGAAGGAGTACTCATCCTAGGAGGTGATTTCAACGTAGCTATGGACCCAAGATGGGACACCTCATCGGGGACATCTCACATCCCGACCCAACACTTAACAGCACTTAAAACTCTCCTATCTAAACAAAAACTGATTGACTGCTGGAGGGCGCACCACCCAGATGAAAGAGATTATACTTTCTTCTCCCACCCCCACAACACCTACACCAGGATTGACTACTTCTTTATGACTCACTTCCACCTCCCCTTAGTGGAGCGAGCGGAGCTAGGCACAGTGACGTGGTCGGACCATGCACCTATCTCCATCACGATAACATCCCCGATGCACAGACCAAGGGTGACCAAATGGCGCCTGAATGAACACTTGCTAACACAACCGGACATTAAGGCGGACATTGGCACCACACTAAGAGAATACTTCACCTTAAACACACCCGAACAAACGACACCGACCATACTATGGGAGGCACACAAGAGTGTAGTGAGAGGCCACTTCCTCCAAAAAGGAGCCTTGCTGAAAAAGCGAAGGGAAGCGGAGATATCCGCAATACTCACCGAAATCCAGGAGATAGACACACAAAACAAGGGCACCCAAACACACGCACTACAAGACAAACTTCTTACACTCCGCAGGGCACTGACCCAACTCCTACTGAAGAGACATCTCAGGGACGCATTACGACACAAAGCGTTTTTTGCACTACATGGTGACAAGAGTGGCAAACTACTCGCTAGGATGCTAGCAAAACGCAGACAGCAGACATACATAGAGCACATTAGAGACGATAAAGGCACACTACACCGACTACCCATGAAGATCCAAGACATAATTAGAACATACTATGCCAACCTATACGATCTGCCCCGCCCACCGACACAGGCTGCCGACGAACGCCTGATGAACAAAATAAATGACTATCTCACTACACAAGACCTACCCTCACTAGACAAAAACACCGCAGACCTTCTAGAGGAGGAGATCACGCCAGAGGAATTGGCCCTCGCAATAAAACAGACGAAACCGGGCAAAAGCCCAGGCCCCGACGGCTTACCCCGGAGCTACTACAAAACATTTGCGGACATACTTTACACCCCACTAGTTGACACATACAACGCTATCAGGGCAGGTCACCACTTCCCCAAACAATCACTCGCAGCTCACATCACCATCCTCCCGAAAGAAGGTAGAGATGGGGACCACTGCGGAAACTACCGACCCATCTCTCTCATCAACTGTGACCTTAAATTTCTGGCCAAAATACTGGCCAACAGACTGCAACCACACGTGCCCCACCTGGTACACCCGGACCAGGTGGGATTCGTGTCAGGGAGAGAGGCACGGGACAACACTATGCGCACCCTCACTCTGATACACAGCCAGAAACACGCTCACGGGGGCCTCCTCCTGCTGTCCACGGACGCGGAGAAGGCCTTTGACCGAGTCGGATGGTCATACATGTTTCAAACACTAGCGAGAACTGGCATGGGCCCCAGAATCAGAGGCTGGATAGAGGCCCTATACACGCAACCATCCGCACAGGTAGTGGTGAACGGGGCACTGACAACGGCATTCGATATTCGAAATGGCACCCGCCAAGGATGCCCCCTATCCCCATTACTTTTTGTCCTTGCACTGGAACCACTCTTACAGGCCATCAGGACAAACCCAGACATCACAGGGGTGACGGTGGGAAAGACCCACCACAAAATCGCGGCATATGCAGACGACATGCTGTTTTATGTATCGAACCCGGAGGTCTCTCTTCCCAACATCTTGAAGGCACTACATGACTTCGGGGCCATATCTAATTTAAAAATCAACAACACAAAATCTTCCATACTTAACATCAGCATACCGGAACACAGGACAACACACATGCGACAAAGCTACACATTTAGGTGGGCAGCACACAAGATCCGCTATCTGGGCATCTGGCTAACCAGAAAGGCGGGGGACATGTACGGGGAGAATTTCACACCGATGCACGCCCAGCTACACGCAGACATGAGGGAATGGGCATACCCACACATATCCTGGCTGGGCAGAATACAGGTGGTCAAGATGAACTTCTTGCCACGCCTGCTGTACCTGTTCCAGACCATCCCCATAACAATTCCTCGCAAGTTCTTCACCACATTACGCTCCGCTCTGGGCAGATACGTGTGGGACGGGAAAAGACCCAGGATTAGCCACAACACACTTACCCTTCCCAAAAACAGAGGCGGTCTCGCTCTCCCGGATTTCCACTTATATTATAGAGCCTGCCATCTCCAGCGGATACTGGAATGGTCCAAGGAGGGGGTGCACAAGCTCTGGAAGCAGGCGGAGGAGGGGGAGGCAGGGATACCGACAGCGATAATACCATGGATACCACCAGGATCAGGGAGTAAGACGCTCACACAATCACAATACATGAGGGCCACCATCCAGGAATGGCAGAGGGCGAAGGGTAAACACAACCTGTCAACGCACCCCTCACCCATGCTACCTCTGACATACAACCCTGAGTTCCCCCCAGGTCAAGACCCGAAAGCTTTCAGGGACATAATTCCAAACCACATACCCAGGCTCAGACATATCTTTAGACACGACGGCATTAAAACCCTAAGGGAGCTTAGAGGAGAGACACCAATCACATTCCTGACGCAATTCAAATACCGACAGCTACGCCATTACATTGCCACACTCCCTCAGGGCACATCGCTCACGAGAACCCCCACAGCATTCGAAAGGGAATGCCTGGAACCCCAACCATTAGCACATGGCGTCTCTTTTCTATACAACCTACTACTGACTCACACACCAACGACCACACCAGGCTTCATGGGAAAATGGGAGGAGGCACTAGGGCACACACTGGACGAAGAGGCGAGGGGCACACACATGCACATTTGGTGGGAATGCAAGGGAATCATCCCGTTCTGGCAGGGAATCCATAAAATGCTGCAACTGTTCTCAGATGACCCACCCCCCCTTAAACCTGCAGAAATGCTCCTGCACCATACTAAGATACCAAGATCCGCATACAAAAAATCACTGTCCATACGAATACTGAACACGGCCAAATCCATTATCCCCAAATATTGGAAACAAACCACAACCCCACCACTGACCACCTGGTTCGCCCATATGGAAGACCTCCGAATCCTAGAGGAATTCCAACACACAGCAGCAAACACACAACAGACATACTTTAACACGTGGACACACTGGATATTACAGACCTCGAAACCAGACTTTATGGACCGCTTGAGACTGATAGACAGTAACGAACCATAAGGGACTACAGACGCACCCGACACCCCCCCCCTAATTCCATGACCCTAACCCTCTATCCTCGACCTCTTCCACTCACCCCGACCAAGAAGGACCAAGTCCACGACCTGGAAATAACAGACAGGCCTGACGGGAGTAGCGGACCGACCTAGAAGCTAGCACAGGTAACGGTTGCCATAGGCAGGCTGACGCTAACCGACACCTCTAACCAGACACTCTGAGAGAGCACAGATGGGACTGGGACAGGCACGGCCAAGCCGCGCGAGAATAGCTGTTCCACAAACATCATGGAACAGAGTGTTAACCAAACCAGGGGTAGTAAAGGTTTTCCTATGAGCTGCCGTTCCAGAGACTTGAAACGTCTAGATATGTTGAATATAATAGCATCCTACTGAGATCGGTCTGTCTCTCTATTAACATTTTACTTATGGAGATCACTTGAGGCCTGCGAGCCAAAATTAAGAACAGACGATAAACGGGCCTGCGTGCCCATGTATACATATGTGAGCTAGAGACCTGCGTGTCTCCATGTTAAATTTCTACGTTTGACAATACTTATTCCAAAAATAATAAAAATTATATTTACAAAAAAAAAAATACAATATTTGACGTCCAAAACACCCTAACAGTCTCAATGCTCTTATTATTCAAGTCAAACATTAGTCTATCTACTTTAAAAATCAATGGTTTCTGAGACATTGACAAACACGATGGTCTCTAGTCATTAGTAAAAACAGAGAAAAGCTTCAAAATATAGATCTTCATAATACATGCCATACATATAATCCATGTTACGGTACACCCAGGTATAAGAGGGGTTAACACCGCTAAGGACGTTCACCTTCTGAATGGAGAAGCAGCTAACGAAAGCTCCAATTAGCCAAACAGGAAACATGCAAAATAATCCACGAACCAAATAGCCGAACAGGAAATCATGCGAATATAAATCCCCCCAAGAACGAGACAAGGCTCCGTGTTGAGGGTCAAGCAGTGATCTGTTTAATCGGGGCTACCTGCCCGGTATTTATGTGGGTCTTCCACCAGGTGGACACTCCCCTAGTGGACCTGGTGGAAAACTGACAAATATAATGCAGTAGCCAATGGAAACACTTTGGCTATAAACACTCCCCTTTTACTGTACAGAACCCTCCTCTCTATCCTGGAGGTAATTGGGAAGTAATCCAATTATCTCCAAGGACAGAGGCAAAACTCCATTCTAGGCATGACAATAAAAATACATAAAAATATATAACTTGCAAACTACCGAACGCACTATACACATTTAACGTATCCCCAGATAGCTTAGATCTGAGCGCACATTATTACTGAATGGCGCTCAGATCACATACATACAGTTCAATCGCCATGGAGCCAAAGTCTTTCACATAGTCTTTCAGTATACAAATGGGCTCCATGGCGTAGCTATCCGGTGTAAGTACATTCGTGTAGACAAAGTACCGAACGGGCCGGCGTTCGTATGCGGGATGATCAGAAGACGGGAGGTCGGCGGCTTCAACGGTGTTCGTGAGAAATAGTGTCTGTTTTTAGTTCCATGGAATCGTCGACGAACACCGCTGAGCATTCATACGTCCAAGATGGCCGCCACCTCGTGGTCGACATACGAACGATGACCACCCAGCCGACATTCGACAATTAGGAAGTGTCTGCGGTTAACCACAACATTCTAATGAGGCTAATAGGTTAACCAGCAGCACACTTCCATGCTGTGTGGCCGGCCGTTTATTCGGGAAAGGGTAAATAAACTAAAAGGGCTGTACGGACAGTCAATTAGACGAACAAACAGACGAACCAAGGAGGAATAAAAGTATTTTAAAGACGGATGGATCTGTCACAATCCATATTTTATATTCTGACATTTTTAAAGCGAGACCTTATAGAGGAGAAAGATGGGGGGATGTCCTAAGTCATGAGGGAATATAGATATGGATTCATTCAGGGAATTCTCCAAATGTTATTTTAGATTGATATATAAAGCCTGAAGGGTTATACTGAATGCTTCTTGGATATCATTTTTCCAGATATTTTTCCAGGACTCCCTCTCCATTTTTAATTGAAAGGAGATTTGGGTTTTTAATATTCCCCACGTTGGAGGCTCACTCTGATTCAAAAGTTTTACAATGTTGTTATATATCTGTTTTTTCAGAGACAATTTGGGCCATTCAAGATGTAATAAAGCTGTTTGGGGAGAGAGAGACGGGAATACCCGTGAGATTCTCTAGAATGTTATCTGTTAATTTCAAAAAACCTTTCAATTTCTGACAGTTCCACCAGATGTGAGTGTAAGAACCGTCTGAATGGTCACAGAGCCAGCAGATTAATTCATATGTAGGGAACATCTTGTTAATTTTCTTTGGTACCAAATGCCATCTGGTTAATATCTTATATTGTAACTCTATAAGATTGAGACAGTGTATGAATTTCTTAGCTTCTGGTATAATCTTGTACCAATCCAAAATTCTGATCTGTTTCCCATTTATTTATTATATTAATACCTGGATCTGATATAGATGGTTCTTTTCATCAGGGTACTAACATTGTCTCCATGTTTTAATAACCATTCCAATCCCTCACCTTCGTTGTCGTTCGTACGTATAGGTTTTCGCAAATAGCTTTTAATTCTAAGATAACCAAAAACTTCTTTTGAGGGAATATGGAATTCAAAAACTATTTCTTGGAAAGATTTTATATAGAAACCATTAAAAATATCCGTTAAAACATTTATACCATTTGCTTTCCATGTACAAAGATTCATTTCCTCCACATTGTGGCGAAAGTAACCTCGCCACTGGTTTTTGGAGGGGCCTGTTTGCCAGCCTCCTGTGATCTTTGTTCACTCGAACGAGGTCAGCGGTATGTGTAGCCAAATTCATGGAACTGAAATCGGCTACACATTTCACCGAACACCGCTGACCCTTACCTTCTCCTGCACCGAGTTTTCAGCCACAGAGACTAAGTCCCGTTTGAAGAATCGAACGCACGTTCGAATGGGACTTAGTAATTTTTTCAGTGTGAAATTGACCGACCGCACAGCCCAAATCTATGGAACGGTCATAAAGGACTTCCAGCTAACTCTTTAACCCCTGGATGGAATTGGTTGAATTTTGGATATGTGTGTAAGTAAAGTGTGTTGAGTTCGATATGTAATTTTAATGAAGATTGAATGTATAGTTTTAGAGTTATGAAAGTTGGGTAAAAAGTATGTTTTAAACTGTACGGATAATTGTGTTAGCTCTCAGGCTAAGGGGAGGGGATGTGTGGGATGTAACCATTGTGTGATTGGCTTATGTCTAATTGTCTGTGGGCGTCTCCCTTGCAGGGGAGAATTGCATAAAAGCAGAGTGTGTGCCATTAAACCAGAGTTCTTCACCCTCAATCTAGAGTCCTGTCTCTTATTGGGGGAATTTCTATATCACTACAAGGGATTGCTATGCTCTGCATACTCCCTTGCTATAATCACTGAGCTCTTGTAAGAGCTTGTTCCTGTCTTGCTCTCTGAAGGAGTCTACGGTGGTTATGGTGTCGGCTGGAGTGCTTGGAGCCCGCAGAAAGCGCTAGGAGCATCCTTCAAAGGAGGTACCCAGTCAGGGTGCCAGGTGATCCGTTACACACATTATATTCCAGGAGGCTAATATTGCTCTTGGATCGAATAATGTTATGCCATGACAAATTATATTCTATCCTGAATTTAGACCAGAATTTTAGGATTCGATAGGTAAGGATATTTTTACCACCATTGTTTACTGCAGTCCTATCTATGCCCAATCTTTTAGGATCAATCCACAGCAGAAAGAAGAGATCCGATATTTCCAGCATTAATTTTTCGATATCATGCCAATAATCTTTGGATTCTATTTTAAACCAATATGCTTACGAATAGCAGCATCGTGATACTTTTTAATTTTAGGGATTGTTAACCCTCCTTTATCTAAACTTTTCTCTAATATCTTTCTCTTTATTCTTGACTTTTTACCTTTTCGATATATAATCAGAAAACATTCTCTGTATTTTAAGTAAATTCGATCTATGTAAACATGTGGAAATCGCCCCAAAGAGATAATTCCAGATTGGAAGTGTTATGGTTACTCCCAGGCTAGCTGGAAGCTGGACCGCTTGGATAGTCTGGATCCCCGATGTAGAGAGAGAGAAGAGCTGCTTCAGCTAGTATACCATAAGAATCCTGTAAATGTAGAACAATCCCACTAGCTATGGTACAGCTAGGATACCCTTTTGCCCACAAAACGAGTCGAGGCTGCGATTTGAAGGTCAAGCAAGAACTGGCTTTAATGGCACACAGGTATCGATATTTATGCGAAATCTCAGGTCCAGGGACAGCCCCCTCTGGACCTGATGGGATACAGGGAAAATACAAGTAGTTAACCAATAAGAACACAATGTATCTTGTGTTACCGCCCAGCTTGGAGATAATGAATCCAACGGTTATGACAATACAAGTATCTCCAAGCGCCCAAAATACCATGTTTTCTTGCAACATACAAAACAGGATAAAAATACATAACTTTAACAGTTTTATATATAATTCGGGCATTCTACCATTCATTATGTAGCCGCGGTCTGGGCGAAACAGTTAACCGAAGAGCGCTCAGAACCCACGAACTGTACGCTTAGTTTCCTCATTTTAAAGTCTGTTCGTGTCTTTTGTCCCGGGCTTGAGATGGCGGCCATGTTTTTAAGTGCGTTAATAGGCAGCGGGACCTCGACCTCAAAGCTAGGGGTTTGCACGAATCTCTTTTGATGGTTGTCCCAGCTGTTCGGGAGACGAACGTAGACCGCCGGGAAGGGGTACTTAACCTGCGCTTAACCGCAAAAAACAACGTTCTAATTGAGGCCACACGCCAGTCCGTAGGTGGTCCTTGTTCGTGAACCTTTCGGTAGTTTGAGTTCGGGACATAGGGCACGAACGTAAATGCCCTGAAGCCATCAATTAGGTTGCGGTTAACCGCAGACCGCAACTCTCTGGGTGATTAATTAGGGACGCGTTCCGCTCATAGGGTGGTCAGCCGTTCGGTTATTGGAAGGGTGACCGGGGTTAAGTGGCGGCACACGCCAGGGGCCGGGTGGTCCGTTGTTAGTATAACGAATGAGTAGCAGGCAATCAGTTCGGGAGTTGGGGTACAAAATTACCGTACCGAAGCAAGGTTCTGTGTGAAACATAGGGAAGAGCAATGTTGTAACTGTCTATAGCGGTTTCGTAACAGGAAGCACATAGGATTTTATAACGTTAATTCGTCCCAGCCATGAAAGTTCCAGAGGCTTCCAATCATTAAGTATTCTAAGGGTCTGATTCAACAATGCCTCCCAATTAGCCTTAATTAAATTTTTTGAATGAGAGATGGGAATTATACATAAATACTCGATACTATGTGTCCCACTTATAGGTATATTCTCCTTTAAGTCTATCTGTGGTTTCCATATCTAAATTTACGCTCATAATAGTTGATTTAGATGTACTGAGCTTATAGTTTGACATGTTTCAGAATATTTCCAATTCTTTAAGGAGAGGGTATATCGAGTTTTCAGGATCTGTTAATGTCATTATGACATCGTCGGCATATAGACTTAATTTTGCCTCCCTTAATATTTTTATTCATTCTGATGTATTGTGAAAGAGGCTCCAGAGTAAGAATATATAGCATAGGAGAGAGGGGGCAGCCCTGCCTAGTCCCATTTCAAACTTTAAACCAAGAAGAAGTAATACCCGAACCTATTATCCTAGCTTAGGGATTGGTATAGAGAGCAAAGATTGCCTGTAAGATTCAGCCTTTGAAACCCCTGTTTAATGTTTGGAACATAAAGTTGCAACTAACTTGGTAGAAAGCTTTATTCGCATCAAGTGAACGTAAGATACTCTGTTCAGTCCTTCTTTTAGATAGGTCAATGAGATCTGCTACTCTACAGATATTGTCAGAAGGACCTTTTTGCTCAGGATGGATTAGGAATGGGATTATAGATTTCATTCTGTCAGCTATAATAGCTGAATATATTTTTATATCACCATTGATGAGTGAGATAGGACGTTAATTTTCAATCTGAGAAGGATCTTTGTTGTTTTTCAGTATGGGTATTATATTTTCCTGAAGTAATTCAGCTGATATTTCGCTTCTGCCTGAAAAGAAATTAAATAATTTTGCAAGGTGTTTACATAAATCAACTTTCATAATTTTTTTTTTTTAATTCTTTATTTTGTTGTGCATAGGTTTTCAAACAAGCACTTTGCTGCCATTTCAGTGGTAACAAGCTTATATATATGTATACATATAATGTTAAACGAGATAAAACATGGCATACGGTTAAAAGCACATTTTCAGATAAGGCGTAACAGGAATGGGTAACAGTGAAGATTAGTCACAGTGGAGTTGGTCTAGCTGTGTGTGGTAGTCGGTTAAGCAGTCTGTGTGATACGTTGTAGTCTACTATGGGACTAGCTGTTTGTGGTGCGGCTTGCATGCTGGGCAGTCGGTGTGGTTTACAGGCCCTACAGTAGCTTCTGTCAGTGGTATAAGAAATATGATAGGTTCTAGCGTGTTAGGGCTTTGGATAATGTCGTGGTGGTGCGTTCTGCCTCGGCATGGGGAAAAGAAACCCCTAACCATGGGGGGTGGGGGGGGAGGGGGTTTATGCTTGTGTGGACTATGTGTCCAGTTGGGTGTTTTTAAGGCAACCAGTCTTAGTGGTAGTATAACTCAAGTAGCGTCAGCGGAGTAATCCGTCCTACAGGTAACGATATAGCAACTTAAAATAAAAGGCATAATAAACATAATAAACATAATAAAACATGAGACAGTGGTGGTAGCGTAATATTGGAGGCTTTTCCTCCATTGGGACGGGGATGGAGGGAAATATTAGTCCATCTTAATTAAATCTTGTGTTTTATCAACCGGTTAGTGTTCATGTGCCCAGTGCCCCCAGTTCACTTGTTCCCGGGGTATCAGGAGAGGCGGTCATGCGTTCCATGCGTTCTCCTTGGTGTGTCGGGGTCTGGTGCTGCAAGCCGGGGGTATTTCAAAAATTTGGAGGCTTCCTCAGGCGATGAGAGGACGTGTGTTGCTGTTGGACCATATGATTTGCGCCACAGTAGTGTGGCCCTAGATAAGTCCTGATAGAAGGTTAGCTCTGTGCCTTCGAAGGGCAGTGGCGTTCGGTCTTTAAGCGCTGCCATAATATGAAGCTTGTCCTGAACTGTGACGCACCTTAAGATGACGTCTCGTGCCTCCGGTGTTTTCAGATGAGTGTAGGTCGGGAGCCGGTAGATGCCGTCTATGGGGATTTTCTTTGCAGCTGCGTGGGGGAGTATGCTGGCTAGAAGACGCCTTACGTAATGAGGCAGTTCTTCTGCAGTGATTGCATTTGGAATTCCCCTGATTTTGATGTGTATTCTCCTTTGTCTGTCTTCTATGGTCGCCATTTTAAGTGCCATGAGTTTTTGGTGATGCTGTATAGTTAGAACCTGTTCATCCAGTGTTGTCAGGTGTGTTTTAACCTCCCCTACTTCTTGCTCTGTAGTAGTTACCCTATCTGTAACCAGTTGTACCTCTGTCTTGAGGAGGGCAGTGTCAGCTGCTAAAAGCTTGTGGATGTCAGCAAGCAGGAGTTTGAGGTCTCCCTTAGTGGCTGGTGCTGCATCTTCAGGGGAGTCAGGCTGCTGTACCTGCGCTGGCCGTGTAGCCTGGGGGGTCTCCTGTCCCCTCTGCTCCTGGTGGGGAGTGTGAGCTGGCTCCTGTTCTCCGCCCGCGGGCATGGGAGCGGGGCACGCCGCGCCGGGCGTTGCAGCAGCGCGCCGATATCCCCTCCATCAGGCGCTGTTTTTTGGGATCTGCGTCCCATTGCAGGTATGAGCGCCGGCGTTTCAGTGGGTGAGGGGGGTGGTGGAGGTCCTACCCTCTCTGCTCGCGGCCGGAACAGAAATTCCTCCAGGTCCCGGATCACTGGCGAGGTGTAGGCCCCGGTTTTGCGTTTCCGCTTGGGGAGTTTGTGGGGCTGCAAAAAAGGCATCTGCCGGTGCCTCTTGCCTTGCTGGTTCTGATTATGTGGGTTGTAGGGCTGGATGGGTGCCCGTTTAGCGGATTTTGCCTGGATTAAGTTGTAGGTTCGGGAGAGATGAAAAATGGCGTCTGGTGCCGTGTGCTAGCAGGCTCCGCCCCCCAACTTTCATAATGGTATAAAATATTCCAGAGAATCCACCTGGACCTGGGGCTTTATTTTTTTTAAATTTGATCCATCCCTAATCCCACATATTCTTCCGTTATGGGTTGGTTTAAAAGTCCCGGATTTGGTCCTCTGTGTTGGTAGACCACATTTCTCTAGGTACTCTTGGATCTCTAGATTTGTTTTAAGAGTTTTTTAATTGTACATATTCTGATTAAAAGATCCAAAGGCTTCATCGATTTCCGGGGGGTAATAGATACTTTTCCCTTTATTTGATATTTTGTAAATTCTTTGAGTGGCAGTCCGTTTTTTTAGCTTAGCCGTCAGAATTTTATCTGCCTTATTTCCTTTAGAGTAGTAGTTTCTGTAACAGATCCCTCCCAACCTCTGGTGGATGTGAAACAAACAAGGGAATTACAATTTACACATCCATTCGTTTCATTCCTCTGTTCGTCTGGTTCCGTGCGAATTTCGCGTGTAATACAGAGGTGGCCGCCATTTCGGGACTTTGCACGTGTTCGCGGCCATCTTGTGTGCGAACAGCGGTGTTTGCCTGTAACCGCATGGAACTGAAAACGGATACGCAAACAGGCGAACACCGCTGAGTCCTCCAGACCTCCATAAGTTCGTACGGAAACTACCGAACGTCCCCTCGTTCGGTAGTTATATGCAATCATCTATGGGGATTCCAGCGAACTCCGCGATTCGCATGGATGGCAAGAATATCATACCTTTTTACCGTGCGAACGGAGACCGACCGCAAGGCCAAAACTCATGGAACTAATTTCGGCTAGTTGGTCTGTGCGGTCGGTCAAAACTTTGGAACGTTGTATCTCCCGAACTATACATCCGAATGGGGTGATTTTTGGATATATTGTCCCCCTGAAGGAGAGCTATCCAGCGCTACCGGATTTAAAGCTGTACCCCCTGTTTTTGGGGTACATCCAGAACTGGTGGAAAAATGTGGACATTTTAATTGGGTTATGTAGTTATCTGAGGGGAGGAGACGTGGGGGTGTTACCATCTGTATTATTGGTTGTTTTCATCCTCCCCCTGGGAGTGTTCTGTGTGTATCTATTTCTAATAAAAAGCAGGCTGGGTGTTCCAGTCCTCAGTTCATCTTGACCCTTCAAAACGTAGCCTCGTCTCGTTCTTGGAAGGGGATTATTTGGGAATATTATTCTGCTCCTGTTTACAGCTGAACCTGCTCCTCACTCTGGATATCGTGGATGGGATTACATCAGCCTACTTCTCCACAGCAGCTTGCAGGGAAAAAGGACGTCTTCAACGGCAGAAACCCTCTCTCTATCTGGGTAGCCGTTACATTGGTTGGCAGCGGTGGGATGGTTCTTTTTGCCCAAGGAGCAAGTGCTGAATGGAGTCTCAGTATGCAAAGCTGAAAAGACCCACACTGAAAGATCTATTGGAAAATCGTGGTAGGAGTGCCAGTAACAGACCAAGGAGAGAGCTGATAGCTGACCTACTGGAGCTGGACGAAATGGATAGATCCATGGAGGTAACTGAACCTATTGCACCGGTCAGCGAGAACGATGTACTCACTGCTATTGTACAGCGAAGATTAGCATTATATCCAGAAAAGACCACGGAGCTATTAGACAGACTGTTCAAGAACGCAAAAGAGGAGATCGAGACTAAGAGGAGGCAAGACACGGAACATGTATTGGCGCAACAAGCTAGTACACATATAGTTCCTACTCCTCCTCCCGTTGCTGCAGGGAGGAAAATACCATTTACTGCATTTAAAGCGTTTGCAGAAAATGAGGAAGAAATTGATGGGTATTTGGCAGATTTTGAGCGGCAGTGCTCACTGCACCAGATACCCCCAGACCAATGGGTTACTATTCTGGCTGGAAAACTTTCAGGAAAAGCAAATGAGGCTTTTCGGGCACTCACGGCCGAAGATATCACACAATATCAGCGGGTGAAAGCTGCACTACTCACCCGATACGCAGTCACCCCAGAGGCGTATCGCCGTCGCTTCCGGGAGTCCAAAAAGAAGGCAGCGGACTCCCACATGGAATGGGCAAACAAGCTACAAAGGGTGGCATCACATTGGATGCAAGGGTGCAATGCTAACACCGGAGAAGAAGTGCTACAATTGTTCTTGATGGAACATTTCTTCCAAGATTTGGCGGCAGATACACAGGATTGGGTGAGAGATCGCCGCCCAGCCAACTTAAATGAGGCAGCACGACTAGCGGACGAATATGTGGAAACAAGAAAAGTGAGCCAAGGTACTACACGACCAGCACCTAGAACAGAGGCCCGCACCCCAACCTACGCTGCACGCACAGAATTCCGGGCCCCGGTACCCCCAGGACCTCCACGTCCTCAAGGGTCTAACAACCAGCCCCGGGAATCCTACAAAGTGACGTGTCATCGCTGCGGCAACCTGGGACATATTGCCCGTGTTTGCCCGTTGGGATCAGCCAATAATAACTGGAGGCGCACATCTAACACCGAAAGCCCATCTTCACGCCCCGCTGCTGCTCACTGCCTGGAAATTGAAGGGAGCCCTGAGGAATGTCTGGGAATATTATATGAGGCCAACCCCATACAAGCGGCTTCCCCAGATAATCGCCAGCACCACCGTCAGGAGGTGCGTGTAAATGGACAGATAGCACAAGGCCTAAGGGACACTGGCGCTACCATCACTTTAATACAAAAGCATCTGGTGAAACCAGAACTTGTGTCTAACCGTACTGTTGCTGTTCGGGTCGCAGGGGGGGCTGTCTTTCGCTTACCCACCGCCCGGGTACACTTGGATTGGGGAGTCGGGTCAGGAAAGACCACGGTGGGCATTATGGACAACCTACCCGCTGAGGTCGTGTTGGGCAATGATATTGGCCCTCTAGCCTCGGCCTTTTTACCCACTACTGCTGCGGCTTGCCCCGTGACCACCCGCTCACAGACCCGTATCGAGGACGATCCGCCAACAGGTCGGGAGACCCAGGTAAGCCACCGACAGACACCTAGCAATGACACTACAGATAGACCGCTAGCTTGGGACACCCCAGAGGAGTTTGGGAGGGAAACTAGACAGGACCCCACCCTCCGAAAGTACCGAGAACTAGCTGACAATAGAGGGGATGAGCGGGAACGTTTTATATGGGAGGGGGACCGATTATACAGATTAACCGAAGGCAGGAAGAGAGGCTGTGCTCCTTCGCAGAAGCGCCAATTAGTGGTACCTAGAAAGTACCGATTGGAGCTTCTCCGAATTGGCCACGACATTCCGTTAGCAGGACATCTAGGGGGTAACCGCACAACCTACAGAATCACTCAGACCTTCTTTTGGCCAGGAATCTCGAAGGACGTGCGCCGTTACTGTAGCACGTGTGATGTATGCCAGAGGGTGGGGAAGAGAGGGGATCATCCGAAAGCTCGACTGTCCCCTATGCCTGTGATCGAGGAACCATTTAGCAGGGTGGCAGTCGATCTAGTAGGACCCCTACCTAACCCCAGTCCCTCTGGTAAGAAATACATTCTTACCGTGGTGGACTATGCCACCCGCTACCCAGAAGCCGTCGCTCTGACGAATATCCAGGCTGACACTGTCGCCAGTGCGCTAGTCGGGATATTCACCAGAGTAGGATTTCCCCAGGAAATCTTGTCGGACAGAGGGACCCAGTTTACCGCAGACTTAACCCAGCAGTTGTGGAAGGTCTGTGGTATTAAGCCCCTACTTAGTTCACCGTACCACCCCCAGACTAACGGTCTCTGTGAACGCTTTAATGGTACCCTAAAGCAATTGCTACGGACCTTTACGGCGGAATACAGAGACTGGGAGCGATTTTTGCCACACCTCCTGTTTGCTTACCGGGAGGTACCGCAGGAGTCCACTGGGTTCTCTCCCTTTGAACTGCTCTATGGACGGAGGGTGCGAGGCCCCCTCGACCTCATCCGAGAGCACTGGGAGGGAGAGACGGAACACGAAGGTGTCCCCATCGTACCATATGTGCTAGAAATGCGGGACCGTATGGAACAGTTAGCCCGGATGGCCCGGGATCATCTCCATGCGGCCCAGGGTCGGCAGAAACATTGGTACGATCGGAACGCTAGGCTGAGAACATTCCAGGTAGGACAGAAAGTTCTAGTACTTAAACCCGTTCGAGGAAATAAATTGCAGACCTCCTGGCAAGGCCCCTACAAAGTAGTAGCCCAGGTCTGTGACACCACCTATATCATTGCCAGTAGCAAGGACGAAAAGATACAGAAGTCCTTTCATATAAACCTATTAAAGGAATACCAAGAACGGCCCGAAGACATAGCCGCCATATGCATCCCCGCCACTGAGGACCCTGACAGTCTCCCCATCCCTGATCTATTAGCCAACCCCGAGTCCAAAACTCTGCTTAATACAGTACAGCTAGGGGAGCGATTAACTCCCACAGAACGGGAACAACTCCAGCAACTACTAGTTGAAAAGAGATTAACCTTTTCCCAGGAGCCAGGTTACACACCTGTAGCGACCCATTACGTAGAAACCCCAGGACAAGCCCCGCTCCGACAAACTCCCTATAGAATTCCCGAAGCTGTAAAAGAAGAGATGAGGAAGGAGATTCAGGAGATGTTAAAACTAGGGGTTATAGAGCCATCCGACAGTCCCTGGGCATCTCCCGTCGTCCTAGTCCCCAAAAAGGATGGGACGACCCGGTTCTGTGTCGATTACCGACGCCTCAACGACCGAACTGTGACAGACGCATACCCCATGCCCCGAGTAGACGAGCTATTGGATCGCATTGCCAGGGGACGCTATCTGACCACCATTGACTTGTGCAAGGGGTACTGGCAGATTCCCCTGGCCAAGGACGCTATCCCTAAGTCGGCGTTTGTCACCCCGTTTGGCCTGTACCAGTTTAAGGTCATGCCCTTCGGGATGAAAAACGCCCCAGCTACTTTTCAGCGCTTAGTGGACCGCCTCCTTGATGGCTTCCAGGACTTCGCTTGCGCATACCTGGATGACATTGCGATCTATAGCGAGACTTGGGGGGAACACCTACAACACATAGAGACTGTGTTGGATCAGATTAGGGCCGCCGGCCTAACTCTGAAGCCGGAGAAGTGTAACTTTGGCATGGCTGAAGTTCAGTATTTGGGACACAGGGTGGGGTGTGGGAAACAACGACCAGAACCCGCTAAAGTAGAGGCCGTAGCCAATTGGCCCACACCCCACACTAAGACACAAGTGTTAGCATTTTTAGGGACAGCAGGGTACTACAGGAGATTTGTCCCTGACTACAGCGCCATCGCCAAACCCTTGACAGATTTAACAAAGAAGAACTTACCTAGGGTAGTCCTGTGGTCTCCCGCCTGTGAAACAGCATTCCAAACCTTGAAACAAGCCTTAATCAATGCACCTGTTTTGTCTGCCCCCGTCCCTAACAAAAGATTTGTCGTCCACACAGATGCGTCCATGTACGGACTGGGGGCAGTGCTAAGCCAGGTCGGCGAAGACGGGGGCGAACACCCTGTCGCGTATCTCAGCAGAAAACTGTTACCTAGAGAAGTGAGTTACGCGGCAGTGGAAAAAGAGTGCTTAGCCCTGGTCTGGGCCCTAAAGAAATTGACCCCATATCTGTATGGTCAAGAATTCACCTTAATTACTGATCATAACCCCCTTGTATGGCTGAACAGAGTAGCTGGAGATAATGGACGCTTACTGAGATGGAGTCTCGCACTACAGCCATACAATTTCTCCATCCAATACCGCCCTGGCAAGTTTAATGGGAACGCGGACGGTCTGTCCAGACAAACAGAACTATTGCCTTAACAAAGGACCGGACAGCCCCAAGTTGACCCGAAAAGGATCAATCCGGGTCTGCCGGAGTGTTCCACAAAAGGGGAGCAGTGTAACAGATCCCTCCCAACCTCTGGTGGATGTGAAACAAACAAGGGAATTACAATTTACACATCCATTCGTTTCATTCCTCTGTTCGTCTGGTTCCGTGCGAATTTCGCGTGTAATACAGAGGTGGCCGCCATTTCGGGACTTTGCACGTGTTCGCGGCCATCTTGTGTGCGAACAGCGGTGTTTGCCTGTAACCGCATGGAACTGAAAACGGATACGCAAACAGGCGAACACCGCTGAGTCCTCCAGACCTCCATAAGTTCGTACGGAAACTACCGAACGTCCCCTCGTTCGGTAGTTATATGCAATCATCTATGGGGATTCCAGCGAACTCCGCGATTCGCATGGATGGCAAGAATATCATACCTTTTTACCGTGCGAACGGAGACCGACCGCAAGGCCAAAACTCATGGAACTAATTTCGGCTAGTTGGTCTGTGCGGTCGGTCAAAACTTTGGAACGTTGTATCTCCCGAACTATACATCCGAATGGGGTGATTTTTGGATATATTGTCCCCCTGAAGGAGAGCTATCCAGCGCTACCGGATTTAAAGCTGTACCCCCTGTTTTTGGGGTACATCCAGAACTGGTGGAAAAATGTGGACATTTTAATTGGGTTATGTAGTTATCTGAGGGGAGGAGACGTGGGGGTGTTACCATCTGTATTATTGGTTGTTTTCATCCTCCCCCTGGGAGTGTTCTGTGTGTATCTATTTCTAATAAAAAGCAGGCTGGGTGTTCCAGTCCTCAGTTCATCTTGACCCTTCAAAACGTAGCCTCGTCTCGTTCTTGGAAGGGGATTATTTGGGAATATTATTCTGCTCCTGTTTACAGCTGAACCTGCTCCTCACTCTGGATATCGTGGATGGGATTACATCAGCCTACTTCTCCACAGCAGCTTGCAGGGAAAAAGGACGTCTTCAACGGCAGAAACCCTCTCTCTATCTGGGTAGCCGTTACAGTTTCTAATTGAGCTTTTGTTAAGCTGGCCTTTACGTTATCTAATAGTCTTTGATTTATTTCTTCTCTGAGGTTACCAATACGGAGAGCTGATATTTCACAGGGGTTTTCCGTATTTATCTCATTCTCTTTTGAAAGGGCTATATACATAGTTACATAGTTACATAGCTGAAAAGAGACTTGCGTCCATCAAGTTCAGCCTTCCTCACATATGTTTTTTTGCTGTTGATCCAAAAGAAGGCAAAAAACCCAGTCTGAAGCACTTCCAATTTTGCAACAAGCTAGGAAAACAATTCCCTCTTGACCCCAGAATGGCAGTCAGATTTATCCTTGGATCAAGCAGTTATTACCCTACATTGAAAGATTATATCCTTGAATATTCTGTTTTTGCAAGTATGCATCTAGTAGCTTTTTGAACATCTGTATGGACTCCACTTCTTCAGACAGAGAATTCCACATCCTGATTGTTCTTACAGTAAAAAACCTTTCCTTTGCCTTAGACGAAATCTTCTTTCTTCCAGTCTAAACGCATGGCCCCGTGTCCTATGTAAAGTCCGGTTTGTGAATAGATTTCCACACAATGGTTTGTATTGGCCCCGAATATATTTGTATAATGTTATCAAATCCCCTCTCAGGCGACATTTTGCTATACGAAATAGGTTTAAATTTGTTAACCTTTCTTAATAGCTGATATGTTCCATTCCTTTTATTAATTTTGTAGCCCACCTCTGCACTTTTTCTAGTGCCATTATATCCTTCTTTAGAACAGGTGCCCAAAATTGCACAGCATATTCAATATGTGGTCTTACCAGTGATTTATAAAGAGGCACATATTATATTAATGCCCTTTTTCATGCATGACAATACCCTACTGGCCTTGGCCACTGCTGATTGACATTGCACATTGTTGCATAGTTTGTTGTCTATAATAATTCCCAAGTCCTTTCGTGTGTTGTTATCCCTAATTCGCTTCCATTAAGGGTATACGTTGCTTGTGTATTCTTTACGCCGAAGTGCATAACCTCATCTCCACCTGATACTTTATAGCTCAGAAGATAGAGTTGTGATCTGACCATGTTATTTCAATAAGACCTTTTTTATCTTTTGTAAGAGTATAGATTCACACAGAACCAGATCTATATGGGAATATGAGTTATGTAGCCTTGACCAATGAGTGAAATCGCTTTTATCTGGATGGAAGATGTGCCATACGTCGTGGAGGCCATTTCTCTTGATAAATCTATTGAGACTTTGTGCTTGTTTGACTACCTCTCGAGATATAACCGAACCCCTTGGTAACATTTTATCTAGGCTAGGTTCTATTGCCATATTAAAATCTCCAGCCCAGATAACCGGTCCTTTTCTAACTTTATCTACCATCGCTATAATTTTATTCAGGGTACTTATCTGTTCTCTAGCAGGGGCATATACAACAAATTGTATGTATAAATTACCCTAAAAAAGGGAAGATAGTTGCCTTCCTATGTTTCCCTCTACAATTCATTTCTCATTGATCTACACTGTGTGCAGAATTATTAGGCAAATTAGTATTTTGACCACATCATCCTCTTTATGCATGTTGTCTTACTCCAAGCTGTATAGGCTCGAAAGCCTACTACCAATTAAGCATATTAGGTGATGTGCATCTCTGTAATGAGAAGGGGTGTGGTCTAATGACATCAACACCCTATATCAGGTGTGCATAATTATTAGGCAACTTCCTTTCCTTTGGCAAAATGGGTCAAAAGAAGGACTTGACAGGCTCAGAAAAGTCAAAAATAGTGAGATATCTTGCAGAGGGATGCAGCACTCTTAAAATTGCAAAGCTTCTGAAGCGTGATCATCGAACAATCAAGCGTTTCATTCAAAATAGTCAACAGGGTCGCAAGAAGCGTGTGGAGAAACCAAGGCGCAAAATAACTGCCCATGAACTGAGAAAAGTCAAGCGTGCAGCTGCCAAGATGCCACTTGCCACCAGTTTGGCCATATTTCAGAGCTGCAACATCACTGGAGTGCCCGAAAGCACAAGGTGTGCAATACCCAGAGACATGGCCAAGGTAAGAAAGGCTGAAAGACGACCACCACTGAACAAGACACACAAGCTGAAACGTCAAGACTGGGCCAAGAAATATCTCAAGACTGATTTTTCTAAGGTTTTATGGACTGATGAAATGAGTGAATCTTGATGGGCCAGATGGATGGATTGGTAAAGGGCAGAGAGCTGCAGTCCGACTCAGACGCCAGCAAGGTGGAGGTGGAGTACTGGTTTGGGCTGGTATCATCAAAGATGAGCTTGTGGGGCCTTTTCGGGTTGAGGATGGAGTCAAGCTCAACTCCCAGTTTCTGGAAGACACCTTCTTCAAGCAGTGGTACAGGAAGAAGTCTGCATCCTTCAAGAAAAACATGATTTTCATGCAGGACAATGCTCCATCACACGCGTCCAAGTACTCCACAGCGTGGCTGGCAAGAAAGGGTATAAAAGAAGAAAATCTAATGACATGGCCTCCTTGTTCACCTGATCTGAACCCCATTGAGAACCTGTGGTCCATCATCAAATGTGAGATTTACAAGGAGGGAAAACAGTACACCTCTCTGAACAGTGTCTGGGACTGGGAGGCTGTGGTTGCTGCTGCACGCAATGTTGATGGTGAACAGATCAAAACACTGACATAATCCATGGATGGCAGGCCTTTGAGTGCCCTTGCAAAGAAAGGTGGCTATATTGGTCACTGATTTGTTTTTGTTATGTTTTTGAATGTCAGAAATGTATATTTGTGAATGTTGAGATGTTATATTGGTTTCACTGGTAAAAATAAATAATTGAAATGGGTATGTATTTGTTTTTTGTTAAGTTGCCTAATAATTATGCACAGTAATAGTCACCTGCACACACAGATATCCCCCTAAAATAGCTATAACTAAAAACAAACTAAAAACTACTTCCAAAAATATTCAGCTTTGATATTAATGAGTTTTTTGGGTTCATTGAGAACATGGTTGTTGTTCAATAATAAAATTAATCCTCAAAAATACAACTTGCCTAATAATTCTGCACTCCCTGTATATATCGCCGGTCCGTCCCCTTTGCCATTTCGGTAATTAGCACCTGCCTCTGTGTATCATTTTTGTTTCTCCAGCCATTCTTTAGCTCTTTCTTGGTTTTTGAATACTGATCTGACGACATCCTTATAGACAATCAAACTAGTAGGAAACCCCCAACTATATTTAATGCCTTGTGTTCGCATTCCCTCTGCTTCTTTTTTAACCCCTTAAGGACACATGACATGTCTGACACGTCATGATTCCATTTTATTCCAGAAGTTTGGTCCTTAAGGGGTTAAAGGACCACTCTAGTGCCCGGAAAACATACTCGTTTTCCTGGCACTAGAGTGCCCTGAGGGTGCCCCCACCCTCAGGGACCCCCTCCCGCCCGGCTCTGGAAAGGGGAAAGGGGAAAAAACTTACCTTTTTCCAGCGCTGGGCGGAGAGCTCTCCTCCTCCGATCCTCCTCTTCTCCTCCCCGTCGGCTGAATGCGCACGCGCGGCAAGAGCTGCGCGCGAATTCAGCCGGTCACATAGGAAAGCATTCATAATGCTTTCCTATGGACGCTTGCGTGCTCTCACTGTGATTTTCACAGTGAGAATCACGCAAGCGCCTCTAGCGGCTGTCAGTGAGACAGCCACTAGAGGAAATAGGGGAAGGCTTAACCCATTCACAAACATAGCAGTTTCTCTGAAACTGCTATGTTTATGAAAAAATGGGTTAACCCTAGAAGGACCTGGCACCCAGACCACTTCATTAAGCTGAAGTGGTCTGGGTGCCTAGAGTGGTCCTTTAAAGTTTCTCCTAGCGAATCTAGTGGAGAAGTAGAGGTCCTGGAAGATTTTTAGGTCTTTACATTTTTCAGGTTTTTAATTCTATGAAGTCTTCATTAGTAGTGATTTGGTTCTATATGATGAGAAGGCCATAATTACATCTCTGGGAAGAGATTCCGATACTGATAATGGTTTATGTAATCTATGGAATCTTTCCATTGTTAATTGAGAGGATTCAGTTGTAATTCCCAGGGTTTCAAAGAATTCAAGCAGGTATTGCTCTAATTTATCTGTGGTGATGGATTCAGAAATATTTCTAATTCTTACATTATTCCTTCGGGACCGGTCTTCTAGGTCTACTACCCTGTTCCGCATTGATTCTACCTTGGATTCAAGTTGTGTTAGTTTGTCTCTGGTTTTGTATGAGGAAGCCTGTATAGATTCTATTTTCCCTTCTAAGGGCTGGACTCTATTCCCTAGATCAAGTAGATCGGATTTAATATCTTTCGTAATCTCCCGTATCTTTCTGGGGTAATTGTTGTTTGTTCTGGGTCGGTGGATAAATCTAATCGCTCTGCTGCCTGTGTCTTCCCAGATGATAGTCTATCCTTTGGAGCTAACAAAGAGCTTATTAAGATTTTTTTTATCTATCTTTTTGAGAATTGGGTGAAAATAACCTGATAGATTTTTCTCTTTTCTACTATTCAGTTCCATTTCCATTGTTTCTCTATCTTTCCTTGTTAGAGTTTTATCTTTGCTGGCCCTACTCTGGTATGTAGTTATATTGGCATTCAAAGTAAAGGAGAAAGGATAAAAAAATAAATAAGAACAGTTTGCGCTTTTGCTACAAATGTCCAAGTGCCTAGTTGATTTCCCATGTGGTTCATAAGCTACCCCAAATACTCAGTCCATAGAGTATATATATAAATAACAAAATTAATCTCAAATAGCCATAGGTACTTGTAACGGACCGTTTTGCACACAAGAGGTTAAAAACCGTTTAGGCGATATTCCCCTTTCCAGATGCAGAGGCAGCTACTGCAAGCACCAATCTCCCGAACTGCAAACTACACGAATCCGCCAACTCCCGAACAGGAAACACACGAACTCGGGAAACAGCCGAACAGGAAAAGCATACAATCAGCTTACACTCCTGGCAATCGGCATACAATCCAAATCCCCCAATAACGAGACGACACTTCGTTTTGAGGGTCAATCTCTTTTACTGGGGCTAACTGCCCGGCTTTTATGCAGGTCTCCCACCTGGTGGACACTCCCCTAGGAGACCAGATGGAAGACTGGGACACAAAGGGTAAAAGGACCAATCACAGACTTACACATTTCAACAATCACACAATGCATCACAATCCCTCCTCTCTGGCTTGGAGATAATTGGGTAGTAATCCAATTATCTCCAAGGACAGAGGGAAAACTCCATTACACACATTTTCAGTAAAAAGACATAAAATTACATACTGTTACATTTATCCCATAATTCATACACTTTCTACATATCCCCAGATAGCTTAGATCTGAGCGCACATTATTACCGAATGGCGCTCAGATCACATACATACAGTTCAATCGCCATGGAGCCAAAGTCTTTCCCATAGCCTTTCGTTACTCGAATAGGCTCCATGGCATGGCTATCTGGGGTGATGCTGTTCATACTGAATGCAGAGGTAAGGAGGCTGGCGGCTCAGCGGTGTATGCGCAAATAAGTGTCCGTTTTCAGTTCCATAGTTTGGGCGCTAAACACCGCTGGCCGTTCGGGAGTTAAAATGGCCGCTGCCACGTGTTCGGCAAACGAACAAAGGCCACCCAGCGTTCGTCAATTAAGCTGCAGTTAACCGCAGCTTCTGGGCGGTCAATTGACGGCACACTCCAGTTCCCAAGTGGTCGATTGTTCGGTACTTTGTTCGATAGATTGAATCTACAGAACACCCCGGCAGAAAGGCACGAATACGCCTTTCTGCAGGGAAAATAAAAGGTTTTAAATGCCGGGCCATAATCTAAAGCTGGCATAGGCAACCTTCGGCACTGCAGATGTTTTGGACTACACCTCCCATGATGCTTTGGGAGCATTATGGGTGTAAGAGCATTATGGGGGATGTAGTCCACAACATCTGGAGTGCCGAAGGTTGCCTACCCCTGGTCTAAAGGGAGCAGGCGAGCAACCAGGCTCCTCCAGTGGACAGTGGTGAGGCTGGTTCCACCACAGTACTTCCTTAAAAAGAGAAACACCCACATATAGACAAAAAAAAGTTTGGTATGTGTGTTTCTTCTTGTTAATATCGACAGATATTGGTTCTTTTATGCAGAATTCTTCCTACTCCCACATTTTTGTGCTGCTTCAAGACCTTCAGAGAATGTTGGATAACCACCCGACCAACGAGTCTGTTCTAATTACTTATGGCGTAACCACATGGCCACTGGAGTTGATCACCAAGACAAAAAAAATTGTTGTTAGGACCTGTTACTTTTGTATAATGCTGGATATCATCCAATTCTTTATCCTGTCCTCAGGCTGAAGCTGCATCAAATCTTTTGTGTAGGGATATCTGACTGGTTTAGGCGCCTCCTCTATTCGAAGGCCCACTCCAGGACGTACCCACTTTTCCACATGTCGCAAACCCAGAGCCAGCCGGCCAAACTGTTATTTTAGCTTGAGTGGTAGTAGACGGACTCACAGAGACTGCAGTAAAGCATAGGCCGGGCTAGGAGATGAGGTAAGGATAAAGCTTGCGGCGGAGGTTTCCTTATCGGCGTTTCATCAATCGGCTACTTTCACAGAACGGCTACAAGAGGCAGCTTGTTTCTTCCCTCAGACACCAGAAACATGGAGCGTTTTTCCCCATGAGACTTCCCTGCTTTGGAACACGCCTCTACGTGTATGCGTGCTTGTTTGCCCCCAAAGCTACCATTTTACATAATTGTGCAACCCTAGTTCTCTTTGAACACGGCCCCTCTCCCATTGTTCTCTCTGACCCCAACCCCATTCCCATGGTTCTCTCTGACTCCAACCCCACTCCCCTGGCTCTCTCTAACCCCAGCACCACTCCCGTGGGTCTCTCTGATCCCAACCCCATTCCCCTGGTTCTCTCTGACCCTAACCCCATTCCCCTGGTTCTCTCTGACCCTAACCCCATTCCCCTGGTTCTCTCTGACCCCAGCACCACTTCCCTGGTTCTTTCTGAACCTGGACACTCTCCCCTTGTACTCTCTGACCCCAATCCCACTCCCGTGCTTCTCTCTAACCCCGGACGCTCTCCCCTGGTTCTCTTTGACCCCGGGTCCACTCCCCTGTTTCTCTCTGACCCTGGACTCTCTCCCCTGGTTCTCTCTGACCCCGGCACCACTCCCCTAGTTCTCTCTTTCCCCGGACCCACTCCACTGGTTCTCATTGACCCTGGCACCACTTCCCTGGTTCTCTCTGACCCCGCCACCACTTTCCTGGTTCTCTCTGACCCCGCCACCACTTTCCTGGTTCTCTCTGACTCCGGACGCTCTCCCCTGGTTCTCTCTGACTCCGGACGCTCTCCCCTGGTTCTCTCTGTCCTCGGACGCTCTCCCCTGGTTCTCTCTGTCCTCGGACGCCCTCCCCTGGTTCTCTCTGTCCTCGGACGCCCTCCCCTGGTTCTCTCTGTCCTCGGACGCCCTCCCCTGGTTCTCTCTGTCCTCGGACGCCCTCCCCTGGTTCTCTCTGTCCTCGGACGCCCTCCCCTGGTTCTCTCTGTCCTCGTACGCAATCCCCTGGTTCTCTCTGTCCTCTGACGCTCTCCCCTGGTTCTCTCTGACCCCGGATGCTCTCCCCTTGTCCTCTCTCTCCCTGGACACTCTCACTTGGTTCTCTCTGAGCCTGGACGCTCTCCCCTGGTGCTCTATGACCCTGGACGCTCTCCCCTAGTTCTCTCTGACCCTGGATGCTCTCCCCTGGTTCTCTCTGACCCCAGCACCTCTCCCTTGTCCTCTCTCTCTCCCTGGACACTCTCACTTGGTTCTCTCTGATCCTGGACGCTCGCCCCTGGTTCTCTCTGTCCTCAGACGCTCGCCCCTGGTTCTCTCTGTCCTCGGACGCTCGCCCCTGGTTCTCTCTGTCCTCGGACGCTCGCCCCTGGTTCTCTCTGTCCTCGGACGCTCGCCCCTGGTTCTCTCTGTCCTCGGACGCTCGCCCCTGGTTCTCTCTGTCCTCGGACGCTCGCCCCTGGTTCTCTCTGTCCTCGGACGCTCGCCCCTGGTTCTCTCTGTCCTCGGACGCTCGCCCCTGGTTCTCTCTGTCCTCGGACGCTCGCCCCTGGTTCTCTCTGTCCTCGGACGCTCGCCCCTGGTTCTCTCTGTCCTCGGACGCTCGCCCCTGGTTCTCTCTGTCCTCGGACGCTCGCCCCTGGTTCTCTCTGTCCTCGGACGCTCGCCCCTGGTTCTCTCTGTCCTCGGACGCTTGCCCCTGGTTCTCTCTGTCCTCGGACGCTCGCCCCTGGTTCTCTCTGTCCTCGGACGCTCGCCCCTGGTTCTCTCTGTCCTCGGACGCTCCCCCTGGTTCTCTCTGTCCTCGGACGCTCGCCCCTGGTTCTCTCTGTCCTCGGACGCTCGCCCCTGGTTCTCTCTGTCCTCGGACGCTCTCCCCTGGTTCTCTCTGTCCTCGGATGCCCTCCCCTGGTTCTCTCTGTCCTCGGACGCACTCCCCTGGTTCTCTCTGTCCTCTGACGCTCTCCCCTGGTTCTCTCTGACCCCGGATGCTCTCCCCTGGTTCTCTCTGACCCCGGTGCCTCTCCCCTTGTCCTCTCTCTCCCTGGACACTCTCACTTGGTTCTCTCTGAGCCTGGACGCTCTCCCCTGGTGCTCTATGACCCTGGACACTCTCCCCTAGTTCTCTCTGACCCTGGATGCTCTCCCCTGGTTCTCTCTGACCCCAGCACCTCTCCCCTTGTCCTCTCTCTCCCTGGACACTCTCCCTTGGTTCTCTCTGATCCTGGACGCTCGCCCCTGGTTCTCTCTGTCCTCGGACGCTCGCCCCTGGTTCTCTCTGTCCTCGGACACTCGCCCCTGGTTCTCTCTGTCCTCGGACACTCGCCCCTGGTTCTCTCTGTCCTCGGACACTCGCCCTTGGTTCTCTCTGTCCTCGGACGCTCGCCCCTGGTTCTCTCTTTCCTCGGACGCTCGCCCCTGGTTCTCTCTTTCCTCGGACGCTCGCCCCTGGTTCTCTCTTTCCTCGGACGCTCGCCCCTGGTTCTCTCTGTCCTCGGATGCTCGCCCCTGGTTCTCTCTGTCCTCGGACGCTCGCCCCTGGTTCTCTCTGTCCTCGGACGCTCGCCGCTGGTTCTCTCTGTCCTCGGACGCTCGCGGCTGGTTCTCTCTGTCCTCGACGCTCGCCCGTGGTTCTCTCTGTCCTCGGACGCTCGCCCCTGGTTCTCTCTGTCCTCGGACGCTCGCCCCTGGTTCTCTCTGTCCTCGGACGCTCGCCCCTGGTTCTCTCTGTCCTCGGACGCTCGCCCCTGGTTCTCTCTGTCCTCGGACGCTCTCCCCTGGTTCTCTCTGTCCTCGGACGCTCTCCCCTGGTTCTCTCTGTCCTTGGACGCTCTCCCCTGGTTCTCTCTGTCCTTGGACGCTCTCCCCTGGTTCTCTCTGTCCTTGGACGCTCTCCCCTGGTTCTCTCTGTCCTTGGACGCTCTCCCCTGGTTCTCTCTGTCCTTGGACGCTCTCCCCTGGTTCTCTCTGTCCTTGGATGCTCTCCCCTGGTTCTCTCTGACCCCAGCGCCTCTCCGCTTCTCCTCTCTCTCCCTGGACACTCTCCCTTGGTTCTCTCTGACCCTGGACGCTCTCCCCTGGTTCTCTCTGTCCTCGGACGACCTCCCCTGGTTCTCTCTGACCCCGGACGCTCTCCCCTGGTTTTCTCTGACCCCGGATGCTCTCCCTTGGTTCTCTCTGACCCTGGACGCTCTCCCCTGGTTCTCTCTGTCCTCGGGTGCTCTCCCGTGGTTCTCTCTGACCCCGGCACCACTCCCCTGGTTATCTCTGACCCCAGACGCACACCCATGGTTCTCTCTGACCCTGGCCCCTCTCCCATGGTGCTCTCTGCCCCAAACCCCATCCCCCTGGTTTTCTCTGACCCCGTGCCCCTCTCGCCTGGTTTTCTGACTGCAGGCCCCTCTCCCTTGGTTCTCTCTGACCCAGAGACATTGATGAGTTCTCCATGTATAGCTGATATAGCCCGGGCAGACCCTGTCACAGTCCTCACTCAAAAAGTGATGACACTGATTTGTCTGTTTACTCACACAGGAGCCCAGCACCAAGAGGATTAAACCGGTCACCAAAGGGTTGTCAGCAGCTAGCAGTTCCCCACAACCCAAAGTCACTCCTCTCAAGAAACTCGGCCTCTCAATCCAGGTAATGGCAAATAGAATGGAGAGAGCAATTCATTCTAATGGCTGGTTATGGGGCAATTGGTGTTGAATGGCTGGGAATGGGGCAGTTAGTGTGCGAATGGCTGGGGCAGTTAGTGTGTGAATGGCTAGTTATGAGGCAGTTAGTGTGTGAATTGCTGTGGACGGGGCAGTTAGTGTGTGAATGGCTGGTCATAAAAACATAGAATGTGACGGCAGATAAGAACCATTCGGCCCATCTAGTCTGCCCAATTTTCTAAATACTTTTATTAGTCCCTGGCCTTATCTTATAGTTAGGATAGCCTTATGCCTATGCCATGCATGCTTAAACTCCTTTACTGTGTTAACCTCTACCACTTCAGCTGGAAGGCTATTCCATGCATCCACTACCATCTCAGTAAAGTAATACTTCCTGATATTATTTTTAAAACTTTGTCCCTCTAATTTAAGACTATGTCCTCTTGTTGTGTTAGTTTTTCTTCTTTTAAATATAGTCTCCTCCTTTACTGTGTTGATTCCCTTTATGAATTTAAATGTTTCTATCATATCCCCCCTGTCTCGTCTTTCCTCCAAGCTATACATGTTAAGATCCTTTAACCTTTCCTGGTAAGTTTTATCCTGCAATCCATGAACCAGTTTAGTAGCCCTTCTCTGAACTCTCTCTAAGGTATCAATATCCTTCTGAAGATACGGTCTCCAGTACTACCTACAATACTCCAAGTGAGGTCTCACCAGTGTTCTGTACAATGGCATGAGCACTTCCCTCTTTCTAATAAGTTAGTGTGTTAATGGCTGTTATGGGGCAGTTAGTGTGTGAATGGTTGGGGACGGGCAGTTAGTGCTTGAATGGCTGGGTATGGGGTGGCTACTGTGTGAATGGCTGGGGATGGGGCGGCTAGTGTGTGAATGGCTGGGGATGGGGCAGTTAGTGTGTGGCTGGGGATGGGGAAGTTAGATACTATCGGTTATTTAGTTAATTAAGTCTGAGATGGAACTGGAATAGAACTCTGTGATAGGAGTGAAATAGAGAAATGGAGCTCTGGGATGGCAGTGGAAGAGCGGATCTGAGCTCTGGGATAGGAGTGGAAGAGAGGAATGGAGCTCTGGGATGGAAGTGAAATAGCGGAATGGAGCTCTGAGCTTGGAGTAGAATAGAGGAATTGGGGTCTGGGATTGGAGTAGAATAGAGGAATTGGGGTCTGGGATTGGAGTAGAATAGAGGAATGGGGGTTTGGGATTGGAGTAGAATAGAGGAATTGGGGTCTGGGATTGGAGTAGAATAGAGGAATGGGGCTCTGGGATTGGAGTAGAATAGAGGAATGGGGGTTTGGGATTGGAGTAGAATAGAGGAATTGGGGTCTGGGATTGGAGTAGAATAGAGGAATGGGGCTCTGGGATTGGAGTAGAATAGAGGAATGGGGCTCTGGGATGGAAGTGAAATAGTGGAATGGAGCTCTGAGCTTGGAGTAGAATAGAGGAATGGGGCTCTGGGATTGGAGTAGAATAGAGGAATTGGGGTCTGGGATTGGAGTAGAATAGAGGAATTGGGGTCTGGGATTGGAGTAGAATAGAGGAATGGGGCTCTGGGATTGGAGTAGAATAGAGGAATGGGGCTCTGGGATTGGAGTAGAATAGAGGAATGGGGCTCTGGGATATAAGTGATTGGGGCTCCTAGTTGGAGCTATGTTCATTATGTAGGCCCTAATTGTGACTATGTTTGTGTAGCGTTCTATTGGCTCCAAGAATGACAGTCGCCTATTCAACTTCTCTCCGCGGACACGGAGCTGGGATCCAGGAGCCGGACCAAAGAAACGAAGCAGCAAGCTGTGGAGTGAGACTTTCAGCAACGCCAGGGAAGAACTGTCTTCACGAGAGATCAAAAGGCAGGAGGTGAGTCAATGGGCCAGATAGGGTACAATCCACTCAACGTTCGTCCTTGTACAGAGACAAGTATACACCAGGAATTGCAGTGAATTGAACATTGCAAGTTTTGTAACTAAGTAGCTGATATGAGGATATTTTCAATTTGCCCAGGTTTGTAGTTTGCGGTATATTGGGTGGGTATAAGGTATGTAGTTTGGGGTATATTTGGGGTCGGTATAAGGTTTGTAGTTTGCGGTATATTGGGTGGGTATAAGGTATGTAGTTTGGGGTATATTTGGGGTCGGTATAGGGTTTGTAGTTTGAGGTATATTGGGTGGGTATAAGGTATGTAGTTTGGGGTATATTTGGGGTCGGTATAAGGTTTGTAGTTTGCGGTATATTGGGTGGGTATAAGGTATGTAGTTTGGGGTATATTTGGGGTCGGTATAAGGTTTGTAGTTTGCGGTATATTGGGTGGGTATAAGGTATGTAGTTTGGGGTATATTTGGGGTCGGTATAAGGTTTGTAGTTTGCGGTATATTGGGTGGGTATAAGGTATGTAGTTTGGGGTATATTTGGGGTCGGTATAAGGTTTGTAGTTTGAGGTATATTGGGTGGGTATAAGGTATGTAGTTTGGGGTATATTTGGGGTCGGTATAAGGTTTGTAGTTTGCGGTATATTGGGTGGGTATAAGGTATGTAGTTTGGGGTATATTTAGGGTCGGTATAAGGTTTGTAGTTTGAGGTATATTGGGTGGGTATAAGGTATGTAGTTTGGGGTATATTTGGGGTCGGTATAAGGTTTGTAGTTTGCGGTATATTGGGTGGGTATAAGGTATGTAGTTTGGGGTATATTTAGGGTCGGTATAAGGTTTGTAGTTTGAGGTATATTGGGTGGGTATAAGGTATGTAGTTTGGGGTATATTTAGGGTCGGTATAAGGTTTGTAGTTTGCGGTATATTGGGTGGGTATAAGGTTTGTAGTTTGGGGTATATTTAGGGTCGGTATAAGGTTTGTAGTTTGAGGTATATTGGGTGGGTATAAGGTATGTAGTTTGGGGTATATTTAGGGTCGGTATAAGGTTTGTAGTTTGCGGTATATTGGGTGGGTATAAGGTATGTAGTTTGGGGTATATTTAGGGTCGGTATAAGGTTTGTAGTTTGAGGTATATTGGGTGGGTATAAGGTATGTAGTTTGGGGTATATTTAGGGTCGGTATAAGGTTTGTAGTTTGCGGTATATTGGGTGGGTATAAGGTTTGTAGTTTGGGGTATATTTAGGGTCGGTATAAGGTTTGTAGTTTGAGGTATATTGGGTGGGTATAAGGTATGTAGTTTGGGGTATATTTAGGGTCGGTATAAGGTTTGTAGTTTGAGGTATATTGGGTGGGTATAAGGTTTGTAGTTTGAGGTATATTGGGTGGGTATAAGGTATGTAGTTTGGGGTATATTTAGGGTCGGTATAAGGTTTGTAGTTTGAGGTATATTGGGTGGGTATAAGGTATGTAGTTTGGGGTATATTTAGGGTCGGTATAAGGTTTGTAGTTTGAGGTATATTGGGTGGGTATAAGGTATGTAGTTTGGGGTATATTTAGGGTCGGTGTAAGGTTTGTAGTTTGAGGTATATTGGGTGGGTATAAGGTATGTAGTTTGGGGTATATTTAGGGTCGGTATAAGGTTTGTAGTTTGAGGTATATTGGGTGGGTATAAGGTATGTAGTTTGGGGTATATTTAGGGTCGGTATAAGGTTTGTAGTTTGAGGTATATTGGGTGGGTATAAGGTATGTAGTTTGAGGTATATTGGGTGGGTATAAGGTATGTAGTTTGGGGTATATTTAGGGTCGGTATAAGGTTTGTAGTTTGAGGTATATTGGGTGGGTATAAGGTATGTAGTTTGGGGTATATTTAGGGTCGGTATAAGGTTTGTAGTTTGAGGTATATTGGGTGGGTATAAGGTATGTAGTTTGGGGTATATTTAGGGTCGGTATAAGGTTTGTAGTTTGAGGTATATTGGGTGGGTATAAGGTATGTAGTTTGGGGTATATTTAGGGTCGGTATAAGGTTTGTAGTTTGAGGTATATTGGGTGGGTATAAGGTATGTAGTTTGGGGTATATTTAGGGTCGGTATAAGGTTTGTAGTTTGAGGTATATTGGGTGGGTATAAGGTATGTAGTTTGAGGTATATTGGGTGGGTATAAGGTATGTAGTTTGGGGTATATTTAGGGTCGGTATAAGGTTTGTAGTTTGAGGTATATTGGGTGGGTATAAGGTATGTAGTTTGGGGTATATTTAGGGTCGGTATAAGGTTTGTAGTTTGAGGTATATTGGGTGGGTATAAGGTATGTAGTTTGGGGTATATTTAGGGTCGGTATAAGGTTTGTAGTTTGAGGTATATTGGGTGGGTATAAGGTATGTAGTTTGGGGTATATTTAGGGTCGGTATAAGGTTTGTAGTTTGAGGTATATTGGGTGGGTATAAGGTATGTAGTTTGGGGTATATTTAGGGTCGGTATAAGGTTTGTAGTTTGAGGTATATTGGGTGGGTATAAGGTATGTAGTTTGGGGTATATTTAGGGTCGGTATAAGGTTTGTAGTTTGAGGTATATTGGGTGGGTATAAGGTATGTAGTTTGGGGTATATTTAGGGTCGGTATAAGGTTTGTAGTTTGAGGTATATTGGGTGGGTATAAGGTATGTAGTTTGGGGTATATTTGGGGTCGGTATAAGGTTTGTAGTTTGAGGTATATTGGGTGGGTATAAGGTATGTAGTTTGGGGTATATTTAGGGTCGGTATAAGGTTTGTAGTTTGAGGTATATTGGGTGGGTATAAGGTATGTAGTTTGGGGTATATTTAGGGTCGGTATAAGGTTTGTAGTTTGAGGTATATTGGGTGGGTATAAGGTATGTAGTTTGGGGTATATTTAGGGTCGGTATAAGGTTTGTAGTTTGAGGTATATTGGGTGGGTATAAGGTATGTAGTTTGGGGTATATTTAGGGTCGGTATAAGGTTTGTAGTTTGAGGTATATTGGGTGGGTATAAGGTATGTAGTTTGGGGTATATTTAGGGTCGGTATAAGGTTTGTAGTTTGAGGTATATTGGGTGGGTATAAGGTATGTAGTTTGGGGTATATTTGGGGTCGGTATAAGGTTTGTAGTTTGAGGTATATTGGGTGGGTATAAGGTATGTAGTTTGGGGTATATTTAGGGTCGGTATAAGGTTTGTAGTTTGAGGTATATTGGGTGGGTATAAGGTATGTAGTTTGGGGTATATTTGGGTGGGTATAAGGTTTGTAGTTTGAGGTATATTGGGTGGGTATAAGGTATGTAGTTTGGGGTATATTTGGGGTCGGTATAAGGTTTGTAGTTTGAGGTATATTGGGTGGGTATAAGGTATGTAGTTTGGGGTATATTTGGGGTCGGTATAAGGTTTGTAGTTTGAGGTATATTGGGTGGGTATAAGGTATGTAGTTTGGGGTATATTTAGGGTTGGTATAAGGTTTGTAGTTTGAGGTATATTGGGTGGGTATAAGGTATGTAGTTTGAGGTATATTGGGTGGGTATAAGGTATGTAGTTTGCGGTATATTGGGTGGGTATAAGGTATGTAGTTTGGGGTATATTTGGGTGGGTATAAGGTATGTAGTTTGGGGTATATTTGGGGTCGGTATAAGGTTTGTAGTTTGCGGTATATTGGGTGGGTATAAGCTTTGCAGTTTGGGATATATACTTGCCCTAACTCTGCAACCTCACTCTACAACTCAGCTCTCTCCTCTTGTCACGGTTGGCGGTATGGAAACCGGGACCCCTGAGTGCCTGATGAGAAGTTGGGAGTCTCCAGTTGAGCACCAGCGTTTGTGCGGCCACATACCAGGGCCCTAATGCAGCTACAGCGGATCCCAGGAACTAGGAGCTAGGAAGTAAGCAGGCCTCCCAGGAGCTGAATAGGGAGGCTCTGCAGCAAGAATGTATCCAGTACAGAAACTAACCAAGACTAGGAAAGGCACCAAACAAGAAAACAAGACAGAACTAGTAGAACCCAGAACCAGAGATAGGAAGCTAAACCCAGAATATGTACACAATACATAAGGGAACATTAACTAAACAGGGGCAGGACAGGACTGTACATGGACTGGGATTACAAAATAAAACAAGACAAGATATGATAGGCAAAACAAGAGGAGAAATAACTAATCACTATATATGGAAATCATGGGGATTTAGTCACACTATATGATCATACATTGCATAAGCCTGCCAACAACGTCAATGTACCCCATATCTGGCAGGTCCTACACTGCCTAATGTATGCTAAACCATCCTAAGAAGACATATATAGCACTTACCTGCAAGAAAGGGTAGAGACTTGAAACACTGCTGCAGGTCCAGACTGAAACAAAAGGAAAATGGAAAACAAACGGCTGTGGCAACATAAAACAAACATATAAATGAATCCGGGAGACTGGGAATTCCAGGGACAGATTATAGGAACGAACCCAGAAAACCCAGCATAAAGAAAACCAGACATAGAATAGAAAACCAAAAAACCAACAAAAACTAAACAGGGATAGTAAAAAGAGTACTGGATACCAGAAGCCAAAGCCAGACATCTCCGCAGAACATGGCATGATGTGACACCTCTCAACTCGACATCATGGCACCTCCTACAATTAAACGCAGCAAGCGCCCCCTAATTACAAACCTTGCACACCAAGCTGACCCGTTACCTCCAATAATGTTCCAGAACTGCTGAACGCTGCTGGAGAAAGTCTCACTTTGCATCTGACTTTCTCCATTATAAATTTATGCTGAGCTCATACAGCTTGAAACTTTCCTCTGCAAAAGTAAATTACTTTAACACCCTCATAAGTATTTCACACTTTTTTTTTGTAAATATGTTTTTATTTAGTATTTTCAGTTTCAAATTGTTCCAGTAAACATAGTATTGTATAGACATGCAGTAGGTGGTGACACGCAGGTCGCCGTATGGCACTTGTGTAAGCAGTATTCAAGCAAGTAGGTAGAGGTGACTCGCAGGTCACGTCACGGCTTTATGGGAGAAATGTATGAGCAAACAAGTAATGGTGACTCGCAGGTCACAGCATAGTATTTCTGGAAGCATTTTATGGACATGTAATCGAAGTAGGTGCATAGATCACTACATAGTATGCGTATAGTTTCTCCACCTGCACAGTTCAACCTCGGCCCAGGGGAACGAGCGCAGCCCGAGCGGCGGCGGCTCTGGTCAGGGCACTCTAGGTTTGTATTGCATCTTATGTATGCCGACCTCCCCGGCTGCGCCCGTCCCCATGCGCCGAGTGGGTTTCGTGTACCGTGTCCGTTCGCATGGCTGTGGTGTGACGGTCAGGTATCCCTCCTGTGAGGTGGTCTGGTGTCGTGGCAGAGTGTTCTATCGGTCACAGTGGGGTTCGGTAGGACGTCCAACCCCCGTGATCAAGGGTCTGTTCGTGGAGGTGCAATTACTGTGGTCTCCCCTTGGGGAAGTGAGTATCGTCGCAGGAGCTGTTCATGTCCGCTCTGTTGTCGCTCCGGCTGTGAGCCATGCTAATGGTCGGTGTGTGTGTGCCAGAGGGTAGGGGGAAATCGGGAATGACTTGTCAGGGAGGGTGGGGGAAGGGTGCGTCTGCGTCCAAGTCCCTTCTGTCTGAGTCCGTCCTGTGGTTGTCCGGTCTTTTCGTCCCCTCAGTGTGTCATTATGGGTCGTATCGAAGTCTGGTCTCAAAGTCTGCCCTTGTGGTGGTCAGTATCCATTGGGTCCATATTTCCATGTACCTGGTCGTTGCGTTGGATGTAGTCATAATGAGTTCCTCTATGGCCCTAAGCTCCTCCATTTGGGAGAACCAAGATGTTAGCGGAGGTGTCATTTGCCGTTTCCAGAATTGGGGTATTACCTGCTTGGCAATATTTAGGATTCTGATGGTCAGTGAGTGTTTGTAGCGTGTTCTCGGGGTCTGTGTGTGGTGAAGGAGCATGTGTTCTGGAAGGAAGGGGGGTGGTATGTCGGTGAAGGTTTTCAGGATGCTGTGTATGCCCCGCCAGAAGGGCTGCACCAGTTCACAATCCCACCAGAGGTGGAGTGCAGTGCCGGTCTCCCTGTTGCACCTCCAACAGAGGTCTGTGTGTTCAGGGTCTATGGCATGCAGTACCATTGGGGTACGGTACCAGTTCGTTAGCAGCTTAAACGCTGTCTCTTGGGTTTTGCTGAAGACTGAACAGTGGTGTGTCAAGTAACACATCTGTTCCCATTCTTCCTCCGTGAAAGTCTTCCCTAATGTTCGTTCCCATTTCCCCATGAATTTAGGAGTCTCCGCTGGTGTTTCCCTTTGTAGCAGGGCGTATATGTGTGAGATCCCGTGAGGTTGCGGGTCTGGCTCCATACATAGCCTCTCAAATGTGGTGGGGTCGCGCTTCCTTGCCATGCCCTCAGGGAGGGTGTGCACATAACTCCGAAGCTGTCTGTGTTTAAGGTGGTGTAAAAGGGTGGGGGCGGTCCCTTCCAGTAAGGTCGGGAGTGTCTTGCATTACGTCCCCGCCAGAAGGTGATGTAGTCTGGGGACTTTATGTCTGATTAGGTCCCTGAACGCGTTGGGGTCAAGCCCCGGGGGGAAGCTGTTGTTGTGTGTGAGTGGGAGCAGGGGAGACGGGAATGGGGCCAGTCTACTTCTCTTCTCTACTCTCTCCCACACCCTCAGTGTTGCGGTCGTGTATGGCGTGCCCAGTCCTCCATAACCCCCTCTCCCCGTCCACGGGACAGTGGACAGTGGTGTCCCCGTGTCCGTTTCCTCCGCCTCCTTCCAGCGCTTGTGAACATTCTCTTTTGTCCACTCCATGACTCGTTGGAGATGACATGCGTCGTAGTACCAGGCGAAGTCCGGTATGGCTAAGCCCCCCCATCTTTTGGCAATGTCAGTGTAGATAGTTTGACCCTTGGCCGTTTGCGGTCCCATATGTATTTCCCGATGTCTTGTCTCAGGGTTCGGAAGAATGAGCTGGGGATGGTGACCGGTATGGCTTGCATAAGATATAGCAGGCGCGGGAGAAGGTTCATCTTTATAACTTGAACCCTGCCCAGCCATGAGATGTGCGGGTATGCCCATTCAGATAGGTCTTTCCGGAATCTGTCCAGTAGGGGTGTGAAGTTGTGTTTGAATAGGTCAGTGTCTTTCCTTGTTAACCAGGTGCCCAAGTACTGTATGCGGTGTTGTGCCCATTGGAAGGTATGGCTCTGTCGTAGAGGGGAGGCTCTATGTTCCGATAGGTTCATGTTCAGGATGTAGGATTTTGCGTAATTGATCTTAAGGTTAGCAATCTCCCTAAAGGTCTCAAAGGCCTTCAGGATATTCGGGAGTGAGACCTCCGGGTTGGAGACGAAAAAAAGGAGGTCGTCGGCATACGCCGCGATTTTGTGTTGCGTGTCTCCAGTTCCAATTCCCCTAAATGCCTCATTGTGTCGTATGTGCGTCAGGAAGGGTTCGAGCGTCAGCACGAAGAGCAGGGGGGATAGGGGGCATCCCTGCCGCGTTCCGTTGGTGATGGGGAAGGCGCTCGTCAGGGCTCCGTTCACTATGACGTGTGCGGTGGGCCCGTCGTACAACGCCCCGACCCACCCCCGGAAATGTGGGCCCAGTCCGATGTGTGTCAGTATGTGGAACATATATTGCCAGTCGACTCTGTCAAAGGCCTTCTCTGCGTCTGTCGACAGCAGCAGAACGCCCTCGGTCCCGCCATGTCGTCTGTGCATGAGCGTTAGCGCTCTGATCGTGTTATCTCTTGCTTCGCGTCCCCTGACAAAGCCTACCTGGTCTGGGTGTATGAGGGTGGGGATGTGTGTCTGGAGTCTTGTGGCTAGTATTTTAGCCAGCAGTTTGACATCGCAATTAATCAGTGAGATGGGCCTGTAGTTCCCGCAGTGTTCCCTATCCTTGCCTTCCTTGGGGATGAGCGCGATGTGTGCTGTTAGCGACTGTTTCGGTAGGTGGTGGCCCTCCCTGAGTGCGTTTAAGGCCTCTAGAAGGGGTGAGTATAGTAGGTCTGCGAACGTAGTGTAGTATTTGAGAGGTAGCCCGTCTGGGCCGGGGCTTTTGCCTTGTTTCATCATTTTAATGATGCGGGCCAGCTCTTCTATGGAGATCGGTTCGTCTAGCCTGTCCGCGATTTCCTGTGTCAGGGACGGGAGGGAATGTTCTGACAAATAGTCCTGTATTTTCGCATGCAGTACTTCCCCGGGTTTGTGTTGGTGGGGTCTGGGAAGGGCATATAGGTTCGCGTAGTAATCCCGTGTTATGTCAAGGATCTTGGAAGGCAGTTGGTGTAAGGTGCCCTTAGAGTCTCTCATCCTGTCAATATATGTCCCCTGTCGTCTTTTGGCTAGCATTCCAGCCAGTAGCTTTCCACTTTTGTTGCCGTGGAGCAGGAAGAAGGCCTTGTGTCTAAGTACGTCCCTGTGATGTTGTCTGTGTAGGAGGCCCGTCAGGTCGCGTCTAAGTTGCAGTAATGTCGCCTGATGTGTCGGTAGTTGTGCGGTTTTATTGAGTGTATTTCTGTTACCAGGTCTGCCATGCGACTATTGGTCTGTTTTTTGAGAGTGGACCCCTGGCGGATGAAGTGGCCGCGTATCACACTTTTGTGTGCCTCCCATCTGATGGTAGGTGAGGTGTGGTCAGTAGTGTTCGTCTCAAAATATTCCTTGAGTGTGCCTGAGATTTCGGACGTAAAGTCGGGTCTGGTCAGTAGGTAGTCATTAAGTCGCCATTTGTTGTGGCGGGGCCTGAACATGGGTGAGGAGAGTGTCAGGGTCACCGGCGCATGATCCGACCATGTCGGCACCCCGTGCTCCGCCGCGCTCGTGGTCGGTAGATTATAGTGAGAGGTGAAGATGTAATCTAGTCTGGTGTAGGTGTTGTGGACATGTGAAAAATATGTGTAATCCCTCTCGTCAGGGTGGTAGGCTCTCCAGCAATCTATCAGTTGAGATCGGGTCAGGAGGGTTTTGATTGCATTCAAGTGTTGCGACGGGACCCCCGACTTCCCGGTCGAGGAGTCCCACCTCGGGTTGAGCGCGACATTGAGGTCGCCCCCAACTATGAGGATCCCTTCCGAGAAGGGCTTAAGTATCCTAAGAGTGCGTGCCAGGAACCGGTATTGTCGAGTGTTTGGAGCATATACATTTGCGAATGTATAGGCCTGACCGGCTATCGTGCCCTTAAGGAAGAGGAATCTACCCTCTCTGTCTGTTAGCTGTCCCGTTACTACTAGTGGTATATTTTTCCCGATTAGAATAGCCGTCCCTCTGGACCTCCCCGCGTGGTAGTCACTATAATATCCAGTGGGATAATGTTGGTTCGTCAGTTTGGGCCTAGACCCTTCCCTGAAGTGCGTCTCCTGAATTAGCACTATCGAGGCTCTGTGGGTGTGGAAGTCTCGGAGCGCTCCTGAGCGCTTCTCCGGTTTATTAAGACCTCTGGCATTGATGGAGAGGACCGTGAGGCAGTCCGGCACGAGTGCCCTTGTGTCGGGGTGTGAGGGTGGCTGTGTCATTCCGTCCGTGGGTCTCAGTCCAGTCCAGGGGTCTGTGGTCGTCTGCGTCTGCTAGTTACGGGTCAGGTGGGGTATACAGGGAAGGAGGGGGGAGGGGAAAGGTGATGTGTGAAGTATATGAAGGTGTGTCCTCGCCTCTGTAAAGAGACGGTGAGGTGACAGCGACGGGGAACGGATTAGTCAGCGGCCACCTGTGGCCCGCTGATCCCGTTCACCTTGTCTTGGTCGCTGGGCCCTGTGGGGCAGAAGAAGGAAGTCGAGCGACTCCGGGTGGAACCAGTCCTCCCCGCGTCTGTGCATCTGTCTGTGGTAGACAAGTGAGTACCTGATTGTGTAGGTCGGTTTGTAGGGTCCGTGTAGTTTCTCTGTCGGCTGTGTCAGCTACAGTCGGGTTCGTGTTAGCGTCCTCCTCGGTTGAAGTCGTAAGTATTTGGCTCCGGGTCTTAGCACTGGTCGCTGTCTGGGGTGCCTGTCTTGTGCATGTGGAGAAGAAGCAAATAACATAACAGTTACAGAAACACTTTCCATATAACTCTCTCAACATTAAACATCAAACAATAAACTGTGTTGTGGTGTACATCCGCCTGCTGCGTAATTCAATTCTTGTCATAGTTACGTACCTAACTAACGTGCCCTCTCCTCCCCCTCCCGCCACCCGTGTCCCAGCCCAATCGCCATTTTCCCAGCCCTCCCAAAAGAGGTTCCTTTTCCCCCCCATGTTAGTTTTCTCCATGTTCGTGTCTCACCGCATGTGTGTGTTGAGGGAGCGGGAGTTCAGGCCGCTGTACAGTATGGCTCTTTTCTCCAACCCTTAAGCTATATGTGAGTGAGACCCCCCGGTGGAGCTCGCCCCCTGCTCGTTTAAGTCATCACAGGGCGGACAGGGCTCCAGCGGTGGGTCCCAGTCCTAGTAGAGCTCCGCTGTCGTAACTGCACAGGGCCTAGTGGGCGCCTCTCTCCCCCCTCCCACCCCCCCACCCTCCCCAGCGGTCGTCAGATGGCTTTTGTGGATAGCTATGAGTGCCAGTTGTATAGGAGCGGGTGGCTACCTCAATGGAGCGAGTTCTGTTCCTTTTACTCCTTACGTAACCCCCCAGTGTCTGCCTCCCTCCAAGTGTCCGGGCCGGGTGGGTCCCCCCTGTATCCCTAATCTCCCCTTGCGTAGAGCAGTGTGTTTTAGTGAGATAGTCTAAGAACCCCCAGTGTCTCGGGGGGGACTAAGCCCCGTTCAGGGGAGTGAGTCCCGTCAGTTGGTACTTGCGGTTATATGCTGCAGCAGTCGGTGGTGTTCACTTAAACCGCCATCCCGGAGGGTCGGATGGCCTGTTGTCTAGTCCCTCTGCTCCTGGGCTGCTGTGGCCGAGGCCCTGGAGTCATCTGTAGCGGTGCGTAGAAAGCGAGAGGATCCGGCCATTGCAGGGTGACAGGTGGGAGGTGTAGTTCCAAAGCTAGGTCGCTCAGGTCTTCCGGATTTCGGATTGCAAAAGGCCCTTGCTGGGTAATGACTTGGAGTCCGGTCGGGAAAGACCACCTGTATCTGAGTCTGTGACTTTGAAGGAGTCTTGTGAGGGGCTTCATAGCCCGCCGGTAGGCCAGGGTGGCCGGTGAGAGGTCCGGGTATAATTGTAGTTCCACGCCATTTAGCTGCACTTTTTCAGTGTTGCGTGCTTTCTGTAGGATTTCTTCCTTCAGCTTGAAGTCGGCTAGGCAGCAGATGGTGTCTCTTGGAGGAGCCTCAGGAGGGCCCCTTGGTCTCAGGGCTCTGTGGGCTCTAACGAGCTCTATCTCGGAATGCTCAGGGCGGCCCAGGATCTTGTTGAACAGGTTCATGAGGGTGTCAGCTATCGGCGTCGTCTGGTCAAGGTCTTCTGGGATGCCACGCACCCGAATGTTCTGGCGCCTGCCACGGTTGTCCAAATCTTCCATGTGCAGGGCCATTTGTCTCATTTGTGCCGTGTGGCGGCGTAATGCATCTGTGGTTGCAGATTGAGCAGAGGTTAAATGGTCAGCGTCTGCTTCTAGTTGGGCCACTTTGGTGTGTAGGCCCTGAATGTCCTCCCTGAGGGAGTGCAATTCAGCGGTGATAGAGGCTTTCAGCTCGGAGTTGGCCTCTTTCAGGTCTTGTCTGGTAGGCAGGGCTTTGATTATTTGGACCCAGTCCGGGTGTTGGTCCGGAGGGGTCTGGGCAGCAGTTGTTGGGCCCTCACCTCGTGGCGACGCTGGGCGGGAGGCGTCAGCAGGCTCTTCATTAGCGTAGGCCCGAGTGGCCGCGTCCGCGGGAGCCACGAGGAATTGCCGCAGCGATGCCGTTGCTGCGCCCTTCGGCGTGTCCGCCGGCTTGGTAGTGCTCGATGCCCGGTGGGATTTACCCATTTCTGCCCGCAATATCAGTGCTGTGAGGAGGATTAGTGCTCAGCCTGCAGAGGAGCTCCGGGTCTACGCCGCCATCTTCCTCGGCTTCCAAGCCATGCCGTATTTCACACTTTTGATGCTCTTCTTCACCCTTTTACTCCCCTTCCTTCTACCACCTTGTCCTCCACAAACTCTGCATCTCACTACACTAAGAAGATCTCTACAATCAGAGAAGAGATCTCTAATTTATCTCCTTCTCCTACAAATACATAACCCAACCCCATTCCTTCCACCATGCTACACTCATTCGCACCTGCTACAGCAGTCGAGGTTTCTGCTCTGCTCTGGTCCTCCCGCCCCACCACCTGTTCCCTCGATCCTATTCCTTTCTATCTCATCCACGCTATGTCTCCCTCTCTTGCTCTTCCTCTCACTAACATTTTCCATCTCTCCCTTTCCTCTGGCACATTTCCCTCACCCTTCAAAGATGCAACCTAACCCCGATTCTGAAAAAGCCCATCCTTGACCCCAAGTCCCCATCCAACTACCGCCCTATATCGCTACTGCCATTTGCCTCCAAGATCCTTGAGAGAGAGTTGTGTACATGAGATTGACTGACTTTCTCGAATCCAACTCTCTGCTTGACCCCCTTAAGTCTGGATTCCGCCAAGTCAACGGCACTACCATCACCTCTTACAAGGATATTCTTTTAGGGAATGTGTGACAAATAAGACACAAACACAAGTGTATAATAAAATGTATTGTAAATATTGATTTAGGATACTGTTACAGATTTTAGAAGGATATACACAATACACATTATAACCATATCCAGTACATAATCAATAGATACATAGTAAAAGGGCAATACGTAATCATTTAAATGAAGATCTTCCCCTTGCGCCTTCATCTTTGGTAGTCTGGGACAGTCTCCTGTGCTTGAGTCATTAACTACAAGTGCCAGAATCCCTTTTCCCTCCCAAAAGTGGTTTATCCAGTCCCCTTTTTCCAGAGAGTTCTGTCTTTAAACAAGTCTTTCCCTTTGATCTCTTCCCCCAGCTATACTGTAACATTGTGTAAGATGTGACTATGACAAACTGCCTTTTGTCACTGGCTTTTTATGTGACCAACTGCTTTTGGAGCAGCCTGATTGCCAGCCTCTTCCTTATGACTATGGCCCTGGGGTGTATGGCCCTTTAAAAACATTATTTGGGCATATTGGATTGTAACACACTTTTTTTACCACTTTAATTCCATGAGAACATGTGCCTTTTCCCCTCCCCCTTTTTCCGGTCTATTGTTTCTCCAGTAGGGCATTGTCCCAGGGACACTGCCAGACCAGTTTAAACTGGCTGCTTTGTCCCTCCTCAATCTCTCATCAGCCCTTGCTAAACTTTAACCCCATGGCGATTTTATTCTGTTCGTGGGATCTGAGCGCTGTTCGGATATATTGAGCGCTCAGATCCAAGCTATCTGGGGATAGGTTGAATGTGGGGGTTCTGTTCAGTATAATAGGAATTATGTATTTTTACTGTTGTTGTAAATGGAGATACTCCCTGTACCTGGAGATAATTGGGTTAAGTGGATGTGGTAACTTAATTATCTCCAGGATAGAGGAGAAGATAGACTGGCTGCACAGCCTAAATCGGTGGAACTGTTTTGGGCAGGAAAGCCATGCTTGCAGTTGGTCAAATCAAACATCCACCTAACGTTTGAACCACTGGACCAATTTGTATGATTTTGACATATGTTTGTATACTGCTTATGCTGGTTCAGATTATGTGTATTGTATGTATAGTTTGGAAGTTATAAATATTGTATAAAACTGTATATTTTCCTGCCTGTGATAATTAAGTTAGCCCATTATGTTCAGTAATTATATCACAGGCAGAGGGGAGGGTTTGTGTGCCTTGGCTGGGAGTGTCTGACTGTACTTGTGACGAGACCAATCTCGCCACATTGCATTGGAGGAGCCTGGTTGCCCGCCTGTTGCCTCTGGACTATGGCCCCATGTTAAAAAGCCTTCTTTTCCCCTGCAGAAATGGCTTGTTTGTGCCTTTCTGCCCGGCGGTCAGTAGATTCAATCTACCGAACTAACGCACGAATTACTGGACCACCTGGGAGCTGGAGTGTGTCGGCAATTTACCTCCCAGAAGCTGCGGTTAACCGCAGCTTAGTTGACGAATACTGGGTGGCCTTTGTTCGTTTGCCGAAAACGTGGCGGCGGCCATTTTAAAGTCCCGAACGGCCAGCGGTGTTCAGCGCCCATACTATGGAACTGGAAACGGACACTTATTTGCGCGAACACCGCTGAGCCGTCAGCCTCCATGCTTCTACAGTCGGTCATTTAACCGGATGCCTGTTCATTCGGTAGTTTAAATCGTATGAACAGCATTTCCCCAGATAGCCATCCCGTGGAGTATATTCGTATGAAGAACAGACTTTGTGAACACTTTAACTCCATGGCGATTGGACTGTGTGCATAGGATCTGAGCGCTATTCGGTACTTTTGTGCGCTCAGATCCCAGCTATCTGGGGATGGGTTACATGTATATATTTTTTGTGACAAATGTAATATTATGTATTTTATAGTATTTTAGTGTTTTACTGTAACCATGTGGTTAATGGAGTTTTGCCTCTGTCCTTGGAGATAATTGGATTACTTCCCAATTATCTCCAGGATAGAGGGGAGGGATTGTAATGTACTGTGGGAGTGTTTTAACCCTGTATGCCTGTGATTGGTTATTTTTCCATTTGTGTCCCAGTCTTCCATCTGGTCCCCTAGGGGAGTGTCCACCAGGTGGAAGACCTGCATAAATACCAGGCAGGTAGCCCACATTAAACCAGACCACTGCTTGACCCTCAACATGGACCCTCAACAAGGACATTAGGTTCCCCCCCTTATTAGTATTTAGGGCCCCCACCCACCGCTCAGGGGTGGGGGCCAGGGGGGAGGACATTAGCTCCCCCCCGTTATTTTACTGTAGGGCCCCCACCCACCGCTCAGGGGTGGGGGCCGGGGGGAGGACATTAGGTTCCCCCCTTATTAGTATTTAGGGCCCCTACCCCTGAGCGGTGGGTGGGGGCCAGGGGGGAGGACATCAGGTTCCCGCCCTTATTAGTATTTAGGGCCCCGTGGGGGGGTCCTTTAGTTCAAAAGCCCGCGTTGCGGGTGGGGGCTCGGGAGGGGGGACCCCCTTTTTTTTTTTTTTTAACAGTGAGCAGCTACAGGCTGTTCACTGTTTACTAGACACGCCCCTACTAACTGTATAGCGAACCAAAAATTTTCCCCATGCACATTCCTACTTTTCTAACAACCAACTTAATACCCCTACTTTTACCCTCTGTGTCGCTATACCCCACTCCTTCTAGAATGTAAGCTCATTGAGCAGGGCCCTCCACCTCTCTGTTCCTGTACGTCTAGCTGTCTGGTTACAATTACATGTCTGTTAGTCCACCCATTGTACAGCGCTACGGAATCTGATGGCGCTATATAAATAATAAAATAATAATATATTGGGTGGGTATAAGGCTGGTATGTTTGAAGTATATTGCGGTGACTATAGGGTGTGTAGTTTGGGGTATATTGTGGTGGGTATAAGATGTGTAGTTGGGGGTATATTGGGGTGGATGGACATTTACAGGATATGGTAGGGTTCTGAATCCCTCCTGGTGGTCTGATTTTAAGTCTCTTTGTCCTCAGGTGATATTTGAGCTGATGCAGGGGGAGAACATGCTGATTGAAGATCTCAATTTGGTGAAGAAGGTAAAGTAGCAGACCCTGCAGAGCATAATTCACCTTCTGCAGAGCATCATTATGTAATTGAATCTCTTCCTGCAGAGCGTTGCTGTGCCTCGGCAGAATATTCATATCTTGCATAGCTGGATGCCCATACCGCAGAGCATCACTGTATTTATTCCCGCAGAGCATCGCTGTGTTTGTTCCCGCAGAGCATTGCTTTCCCACAGCCTCTTACATCCTTCTCTCTTTCTCCCCAGAATTACTATGAGCCAATGTTAAAGCTGGAAATTCTGTCCCAGGACGAGTTAAATCAGATCTTCGGCATCATTGACACATTGCCTTCACTGCATCAGGGTGAGAATTTTCAATCAGTCCATCAGCATAGACCTGGACAACTGACTGACAAGGTGAGCAGGAGAACCCTCCTACAGACAGTGCTCCTGCTCTCCGGCACAGCAACCTTCTGCCATCTTTACCAAGCGTTCCTTGATGTGACCATGTTCCGAAGCTGGCATGGTGGCAATCAGTGGAGGCTGGGCATTGGAAAATTGATAGTTTCCATTGTGCCATGGATTGATGACTGGAGATGTAGTTAGTTTTGAACAGGGCATAGTATCTCATGGGGTTAAGTAGATAGACCCAACTAATCAGGGGTGGAGGCAGTGCACCAACATCTTCAAACTTCATCAGCTACCACTGGAGGAAACCAGCATGTCAATGCGTGAAAGAGGAGCGCCCTGTGTGGGGAGGGTTCCCCATGGTGGGCAAACCAAACTGGAGTCCAGGTAGAGTAGAGGTGGGTGTTACAGTAGTGCATCTGCATCATGGTGGAGCTAAACCAGAGGTGAGTTAACATCTCAGTATTTCAGATGATCTATTCCTAGTCTCTGGGGGAGTTCTGTCACCACACATCGGCTTTAGATATTTTCCCGTCTCCCGGTGGTAGTGAACACTCTCTAATCTTTCATCCCTTTATTTAAATAGTTTTCTGGTTTTATCCTGGTGTGCCCTCAGTCAGCACCATTTCACTTGTTGTGTCTCACATCGGGTTTCATACTTCTACATCCCGGGATTAGAAATGGTGGGCCATGTATTTCTTCGCACTGCTATTTATTTTCCCAGCTGGTTTATTTAAAGGGACACTATAGTCACCTGAACAACTTTAGCTTAACGAAGCAGTTTTGGTGTATAGAACATGCCCCTGCAGCCTCACTGCTCAATCCTCTGCCATTTAGGAGTTAAATCCCTTTGTTTATGAACCCTAGTCACACCTCCCTGCATGTGACTTGCACAGCCTTCCATAAACGCTTCCTGTAAAGAGAGCCCTATTTAGGCTTTCTTTATTGCAAGTTCTGTTTAATTAAGATTTTCTTATCCCCTGCTATGTTAATAGCTTGCTAGACCCTGCAAGAGCCTCCTGTATGTGATTAAAGTTCAATTTAGAGATTGAGATACAATTATTTAAGGTAAATTACATCTGTTTGAAAGTGAAACCAGTTTTTTGTTTCATGCAGGCTCTGTCAATCATAGCCAGGGGAGGTGTGGCTAGGGCTGCATAAACAGAAACAAAGTGATTTAACTCCTAAATGGCAGTGAATTGAGCAGTGAAATTGCAGGGGAATGATCTATACACTAAAACTGCTTTATTTAGCTAAAGTAATTTAGGTGACTATAGCGTTCCATTAACAGGATGATCGAGGACAATGGACGGTGGATTGCTACCCTTGTAGTGACAGAGTTTGCTTTACCATCTATCCGCACGCAGATTTGCTGGAGCGCTTGGCAAGATTACGGCATGATGACGGCAGAGTGCAGCAGATTGGACCTACCTTGATGGAGTGGGTAAGTTTGACCTGGGATCTTTACAGCGGGAAACCGGTGGTGACACAAGTATACTTGTAATTGTTATTATTCTGTTTCCAGCTGCCCTGCCTCAACTCCTATAGCACCTACTGCTGTAACCAAGTGGCGGCCAAAGCCCTACTGGACCACAAGAGGAATAGTGCCCCTGTGCAGAACTTTCTGCGTCTGTGCCAGGAATCTGCCTTCAGCCGGAAGCTGGATGTCTGGAGTTTCTTGGACCTGCCCCGGAGCCGGCTGGTGAAATACCCACTTCTGCTAAAGGAATTACTAAAACACACAGCGCTGGATCATCCAGATCACACTCCGCTCAGCCAGTCTGTGAGTTCATTACTGTGTTAGGCTTGGGTAGGCAATGCAGCACATTACTGTGCAAGGCTTCGGTAGGTAACAGGACCCATTACTGTGCCAGGCTTGGGAAGGTAACAGGACCCATTACTGTGCCAGGCTTGGGAAGGTAACAGGACCCATTACTGTGCCAGGCTTGGGAAGGTAACAGGACCCATTACTGTGCCAGGCTTGGGAAGGTAACAGAACCCATTACTGTGCCAGGCTTCGGTAGGTAACAGGACCCATTACTGTGTTAGGCTTGGGAAGGTAAGAGGACCCATTAATGTGCCAGGCTTCAGTAGGTAACAGGACCCATTACTCTGCCAGGGTTGGGAAGGTAAGAGGACCCATTACTGTGCCAGGGTTGGGTAGATAACAGGACCCATTACTGTGCAAGGCTTCGGTAGGTAACAGGACCCATTACTCTGCCAGGCTTGGGAAGGTAAAAGGACCCATTACTGTGCCAGGCTTGGGAAGGTAACACAGCCCATTTACATAATGTAGAAAAAGATTATTATTGGACCTGCAGCCATTACACTCATTGGCAGGGAAGCAAATTTATGATGGCATTATGCTAATATTTCTGATTATCATCCATAACCCCTGACCTGTGCTGCTAGGTGTGTATGATCCAGGAGATTGTCAGCTGGATTAACCGCAAGACGGGAGAAGCAGAGTGTGAATACTATCGAAAGCGGCTGTCCTATCTGTATGAAAATCAAGACGAGGGAGATGTGGCTCGCTCATGCCTGTTGCACTGCCATGGAGAGCTTAAGAACAACAAAGGGCAGGTGGGTGACTTGTTTCCTACCATAGCATCCTTTTCTCTGTGTACTGGCTGAGCTTTCTGTGCGACAAATATCTCAATTCCTGCAGGTATTCACTTCCCAAGAAGATACATAGAATGTGACGGCAGATAAGAACCATTCGGCCCATCTAGTCTGCCCAATTTTCTAAATACTTTCATTAGTCCCTGGGCTTATCTTATAGTTAGGATAGCCTTATGCCTATCCCACGCATGCTTAAACTCCTTTACTGTGTTAACCTCTACCACTTCAGCTGGAAGGCTATTCCATGCATCCACTACCCTCTCAGTAAAGTAATACTTCCTGATGTTATTTTTAAACCTTTGTCCCTCTAATTTAAGACTATGTCCTCTTGTTGTGGTAGTTTTTCTTCTTTTAAATATAGTCTCCTCCTTTACTGTGTTGATTCCCTTTATGTATTTAAATGTTTCTATCATATTCCCCCTGTCTCGTCTTTCCTCCATGCTATACATGTTAAGATCCTTTAACCTTTCCTGGTAAGTTTTATCCTGCAATCCATGAACCAGTTTAGTAGCCCTTCTCTGAACTCTCTCTAAGGTATCAATATCCTTCTGAAGATACGGTCTCCATTACTGCGTACAGTACTCCAAGTGAGGTCTCACCAGTGTTCTGTACAATGGCAATCAGCACTTCCCTCTTTCTACTGCTAATACCTCTCCCTATACAACCAAGCATTCTGCTAGCATTTCCTGCTGCTCTATTACATTGTCATCAGAAATAATCACCCCTAAATCCCTTTTCTCAGATAAATAAAGTATATTTCCTGTTACAGAGATATATGTGGGTGGATTGGCGCTATTAGTGCAACAAAAAAATGTGAACAGCAACTACCCCCAAGTGCCAAGTAATCACCAAAAGGCACTGTACAAATACAATAGGTGAAAAAGAAAGAAAAGGAGGGGGGTGCTATATAAACAAAAACACAATATTATACTTAGATCTGTACACGGGTAATTCTGTCAGTAATATACTGGATTAATCTAGATAAATAAACACAATGTACATAGCATAATACTGTATAAAAAACTGTATATAAACAGTATAAGGTATTGGGTCACTCACGATCTCCAGAGCCTATAATAGCAGGCTCTGACTGTATTTGCTCCTCAAATAGTAACCAGCAGGCTGTTAAATCCAATGGGATCAGCTTTTTCAGCTTCCAAATCCTCCCCCGATCACACCACGGCTCGAAGAGACCAAGTGGGTAAATATAAAGGGATTTATTTTAAGATACACATAAAATACAAAATAATATAAAAACATACAGGGCACAACGCGTTTCGACTTCCGTCTTCTTCCAAGGTGCATATAGTATGAACGATTCCACTCTCTTTAAATAAGTCCAAAAAATTACAAAGTTCCCGGGCAAAAGTCAGATTCTCTTCCGTGTTGTGACGTCATTTCCGGGTTCCGTCGACGTGGCTTGCGTCATTGACGTCATCACGGATGGATCCATATTCTGCTCTTTAACCCGGATATTATTATATTCGGACGCCATCTTTAAAGGTGGCATCTTATTTTAAAAAGTCCACTTGTTAGTAGGGAAAACAGACCAATTTCAATACTCATTAGTCCACATTTAATACATTCTGCAATGAGGTATATGATACAATAGATAATTTATTTAACAGCATAAGGAGAGAACACATAATAGGTAAGATAATTACCTATCCAGAAAATGTTAATTAAAAATGGCGAAATTCCTAAATTTTAATAAAGAATAAATGAAAATAAAAATAAAAAAAAATTAAAATTAAAAATAATAAAATAAAAAATAATAAAAAATAAAAATAGAAAAATAGAAAATAAAAAATAAAATAAAATAAAAATAAATAAAAAATGTATTTTAGAAAAAATATGAAAAATTCTAGTATAGGAATAATGTTATAAAAAAATCAAAAATTAAATTTAAATTAAATCTACTAAATGAGGGCTTTGTAATTATTGGACTTATTTAAAGAGAGTGGAATCGTTCATACTATATGCACCTTGGAAGAAGACGGAAGTCGAAACGCGTTGTGCCCTGTATGTTTTTATATTATTTTGTATTTTATGTGTATCTTAAAATAAATCCCTTTATATTTACCCACTTGGTCTCTTCGAGCCGTGGTGTGATCGGGGGAGGATTTGGAAGCTGAAAAAGCTGATCCCGTTGGATTTAACAGCCTGCTGGTTACTATTTGAGGAGCAAATACAGTCAGAGCCTGCTATTATAGGCTCTGGAGATCGTGAGTGACCCAATACCTGATACTGTTTATATACAGTTTTTTATACAGTATTATGCTATGTACATTGTGTTTATTTATCTAGATTAATCCAGTATATTACTGACAGAATTACCCGTGTACAGATCTAAGTATAATATTGTGTTTTTGTTTATATAGCACCCCCCTCCTTTTCTTTCTTTTTCACCCTTTTCTCAGATGTTGAGGTTAGGACTCTATCAAATATTCTGTACTCTGCCCTTGGGTTTTTACATCCAAGATGCATTATCTTGCACTTATCCACATTAAATGCCAGTTGCCACAACTCTGACCATATTTCTAGTTTACCTAAATCATTTGCCATTTGGCTTATCCCTCCTGGAACATCAACCCTGTTACATATCTTAGTATCATCAGTAAAAATACATACCTTGCCATCAAGACCTTCTGCAATATCACAATATTAAAGAGAATGGGTCCAAGTACAGATCCCTGAGGTACCCCACTGGTGACAAGCCCAAGCTTCGAATATACTCCAATGACTACAACCCTCTGTTGCCTGTCACTCAGCCACTGTCTTACCCATTCAACAATATTGGAATCCAAACTCAAAGATTGCAGTTTATTGATAAGCCTTCTATGTGCAACAGTGTCAAAAGCCTTACTGAAATCTAGGTAAGCAATGTCTACTGCACCACCCTGATCTATAATTTTAGTTACCCAATCAAAAAAAATCAATAAGATTAGTTTGGCATGATCTCCCTGAAGTAAACCCATGTTGTCTCTGATTTTGAAATTAATGTGATTTTAGATGTGCAACAATCCTATCTTTTAACATGGTTTCCATTTCTTTCCCCACTACGGAAGTAGGGCTTAATGGCCTATAGCTGCCCGACTCCTCCCTACTACCTTTCTTGTGAATGGGCACATCATTTGCTAACTTCCAATCTTCTGGGACTACTCCTGTTAACAATGATTGGTTCAATAAATATGTTAATGGTTTTGCTAGTACATCACTAAGGTCTTTTAATAATTGTGGGTGTATTCCATCAGGCCCCATTGACTTATTTGTCTTTACTTTTGACAGTTGAGCCGAGTGCTTCATCTTAGAGCTGTTAACGGAACACTATAGGGTCAGGATTGGGAACACAAACCTGTATTAAATCAAACACAAACATGTATTCCTGACCCTATAGTGTTAAAACCACCATCTAGCCACCCTGCAAAATTTTACTAAATATAGTAAAATCTTTCCTTTATTCCAGTCTGCTGCTGCTGGCTCTGCCTCTGATCTGCCTGCTTGGCAGGCATCATCAGAAGTTATTCTGTGAGCCAATCACAATGCTTTTCCATAAGATTAGCTGAGACTGTCAAGGAGGCAGATCAGGGGCAGAGCCAGCACAAGCCAAACACAGCCCTGGCCAATCAGCATCTCCTCATAGAGATAAATTGAATCAATGAATCTCCATGAGGAAAGTTCAGTGTCTGCATACAGAGGGAGGAGACACTGAATGTCAGTCACACTGTGCAGAACTGCCCCAGGAAGCATCTCTAGCAGCCATCCGAGGAGTGGCCAGTGAAGTTATCACTAGGCTGTAATGTAAACTCTACATTTTCTCTGAAACAAACAGTGTTTACTGCAAAAAGCCTGAAGGGAATGATTATACTCAACAGAACAAATACAAAAAGCTGTATACTGTACAATAAGCTGTAGTTGTTCTGGTAAATATAGTGTCCCTTTAATGGGCTGTTTGCTGGTTGAAGAGCTGTTAACAGACTGTTTATTGGTTGAGGAGCATTTTAATGGGCTGTTTGTTGTAGATATATGGAGGATATCACACTCACCAGGCAACCAAGTTGTACCGGATCCGAGGATGGACAAACCCCACTTCTAGATATGTAAAATAAAATAGTAGTCCAGGCACTCCGAGGTAATGGCCAAAAATAGCAGCTTTATTGGAGCAAAAACAGTAATGTTTCGACCCGGTCTGGTCTTTATAAGCTTGATAAAGACCCGACCGGATCGAAATGTTACTGTTTTTGCTCCAATAATGTTGCTATTTTGGCTGTTACCTTGACTGCCTGGACCGCTATTTTATTTTACATATAATGGGCTGTTTGTTGGCTGAGGAGCTGTTAGTGTGCTGTCTGTTGGTTGAGGAGCTGTTAATGGGCTGTCTGTTGGTTGAGGAGCTGTTAATGGGCTGTCTTTTGGTTGAGAAGCTGTTAATGGGCTGTTTGTTGGTTGAGGAAATGTCAATGGAATGTCTGTTGGTTGGGGAGCTGTTAATGGGCTGTCTGTTGGTTGAGGAGCTGTTAATGGGCTGCCTGTTGGTCGATGAGCTGTTAGTTGGCTGAGGAGCTGTTAATGGGTTGACTGTTGTTTGTGGAGCTGTTAACGGGCTGTCTGTTGGTTGAGGAGCTGTTATTGGGCTGTCTGTTGTTTGTGGAGCTGTTAATATGCTGTCTGTTAGTTGATGAGCTGTTAACGGGCTGTCTGTTGGTTGATGAGCTGTTAAAAGGCTGTTTGTTGGCTGAGGAGCTGTTAATGGGCTGTCTGTTTGTTGAGGAGCTGTTAATGGGCTGTCTGTTTGTTGAGGAGCTGTTAATGGGCTGCCTGTTGGTTGGGGAGCTGTTAATGAGCTGTTTGTTGGTTGAAGAGTTGTTAATGGGCTGTCTGTTGGTTGAAGAGTTGTTAATGGGCTGTTTGTTAGCTGAGGAGCTGTTATTGGGCTGCCTGTTGGTTGAGGAGCTGTTATTGGGCTGCCTGTTGGTTGAAGAGCTGTTAATGGGCTGTTTGTTAGCTGAGGAGCTGTTAATGGGCTGTCTGTTGGTTGAGGCTGTCTGTTAATGTGATGTCTATTGAATGAGGGGCTGTTGTGGGTCTGGTGCCTGTTAATTGTTTGATGGGTTTTTGGGGAGCTGCTAATGGGTTATTTGTTGGAAAGGAACAATGGTCAATGGTATGTTCTTTCTTTTTTTCTCTCTCCAGAAGCTACATGTGTTTCTGTTCGAGGCTGTCCTGGTCCTCACACGCCCTGTGTCTCATAATGATCAGTTGCAGTACCAAGTATACCGGCAGCCAATTCCTCTCAGGGAACTGGTGCTGGAGGATCTACCAGATGGAGAGGTGCGAGTAGGTGGGTCCATACGAGGGGCTTTCACCACAGCTAATGAGAAAGGTATCTAACCTGCTTATGGTCTACAAGAAACTTCAATGTTTAAGTCCAATGATTTAATTAATTCTACCCATCTATTTAATATCTATAAGTTATCTGTATATTCTATTGATCCATCCTGCTCTATACTATTTCATGTTTCTAACATATAATCATAACAACAACATAGGATAATATCTGCAGCATCTCTGTTGCTATGGCAACTTATGATAACCACTATCAGTATCGTCTATTAGTGACTACCTAATCCCGGAGATCATATACAGTTAGTTAAGTGTCATTCTGTTGAGGTTTGGGCATTGAAATGAAGTAAGAATGGTATTTGTTTTATATATGGGGGAATCGCGCAGTAGATACGTGTTTTTTTTTTTTTTTTTTTACCAAGCAGTAACATTAGTACTCGTTAGTTATTCGTACACAGCAGTCGGTGAGCAATATGAAGTTACCAATTCAGTGTACGCATAGAATCTCTATCTAAATCAACACATTTTACTCTTTTGCAGCCAAAAATTTTTTCCGGGTGAGTTTCCGGGACCGGTCGAGGGGACAGGCTCACACCTTGCAAGCCAATGACTCCTTTAACAAGCAGCAATGGATTAGCAGCATCCGGCAAGCCATGATATCCTGCCGAGAGCATGGCGCCAGTGAGGGACCCTCCCGTGAAACACCTTGTACCGTGATAGACATCTCTGACCTGAGTCTGAGCTGCCAAGAAGACTGCCAGGGCTAGATGTAATGACTGCTCCTTGCGGCTAAGCTTTCCACATGGAATTTTCTAGATATTTCTATGGTGTATGGTACAATATAATGGCTAAGCTCCATATTGCCAGCTTGATTAATGGTATAGTCTCCAGGATGCAGCTGCCGACACGTGTAAATAACATGAAGCACAGAAAGCACCCCAACCTCAGCCAACAAGACAGCTTCTCATCATCACCGCCATACACGAAGCGTGGAGCTTTATCCGTGGTTTACATTCACACCACGCAGCCACTGGATAGCGGGGGGCTGCCATCACATTTCCCACAACCAGCCAATACAGAGATAGTTCTGAATAAGGTTACATGTGGCAAATAAATCAGACACGGTCAATCAAACACAATATCAATAACCACTTTTATTTCTGATCATATTTCGTGAGACGCAATATGTCCAACTACTAGAACTCTATTCTATGTACCCACTGCTAGCTCGACCACCTCTACTGGAACTGTATTCTATGTACTGACTGCTGGCCGACCACCTCTACTGGAACTCTATTCTATGTACTGACTGCTAGCTCGACCACCTCTACTGGAACTCTATTCTATGTACTGACTGCTGGCCGACCACCTCTACTGGAACTGTATTCTATGTACTGACTGCTGGCCGACCACCTCTACTGGAACTGTATTCTATGTACTGACTGCTGGCCGACCACCTCTACTGGAACTCTATTCTATGTACTGACTGCTAGCTCGACCACCTCTACTGGAACTCTATTCTATGTACTGACTGCTGGCTCGACCACCTCTACTGGAACTCTATTCTATGTACTGACTGCTGGCCGACCACCTCTACTGGAACTCTATTCTATGTACTGACTGCTGGCTCGACCACCTCTACTGGAACTCTATTCTATGTACCCCGTGCTGGCTCGACCACCTCTACTGGAACTCTATTCTATGTACTGACTGCTGGCTCGACCACCTCTACTGGAACTCTATTCTATGTACTGACTGCTGGCTCGACCACCTCTACTGGAACTCTATTCTATGTACCCCGTGCTGGCTCGACCACCTCTACTGGAACTCTATTCTATGTACTGACTGCTAGCTCGACCACCTCTACTGGAACTCTATTCTATGTACTGACTGCTGGCCGACCACCTCTACTGGAACTCTATTCTATGTACTGACTGCTGGCCGACCACCTCTACTGGAACTCTATTCTATGTACTGACTGCTGGCCGACCACCTCTACTGGAACTGTATTCTATGTACTGACTGCTGGCCGACCACCTCTACTGGAACTGTATTCTATGTACTGACTGCTGGCTCGACCACCTCTACTGGAACTCTATTCTATGTACTGACTGCTGGCTCGACCACCTCTACTGGAACTCTATTCTATGTACCCCGTGCTGGCTCGACCACCTCTACTGGAACTCTATTCTATGTACTGACTGCTGGCCGACCACCTCTACTGGAACTGTATTCTATGTACTGACTGCTGGCCGACCACCTCTACTGGAACTCTATTCTATGTACTGACTGCTGGCCGACCACCTCTACTGGAACTGTATTCTATGTACTGACTGCTGGCCGACCACCTCTACTGGAACTCTATTCTATGTACTGACTGCTGGCCGACCACCTCTACTGGAACTCTATTCTATGTACTGACTGCTGGCCGACCACCTCTACTGGAAATGTATTCTATGTACTGACTGCTGGCTCGACCACCTCTACTGGAACTCTATTCTATGTACTGACTGCTGGCCGACCACCTCTACTGGAACTCTATTCTATGTACTGACTGCTGGCCGACCACCTCTACTGGAACTGTATTCTATGTACCCACTGCTAGCTCGACCACCTCTACTGGAACTCTATTCTATGTACTGACTGCTGGCCGACCACCTCTACTGGAACTCTATTCTATGTACTGACTGCTGGCTCGACCACCTCTACTGGAACTCTATTCTATGTACTGACTGCTGGCCGACCACCTCTACTGGAACTGTATTCTATGTACTGACTGCTGGCCGACCACCTCTACTGGAACTGTATTCTATGTACCCACTGCTAGCTCGACCACCTCTACTGGAACTCTATTCTATGTACTGACTGCTGGCCGACCACCTCTACTGGAACTCTATTCTATGTACTGACTGCTGGCTCGACCACCTCTACTGGAACTCTATTCTATGTACTGACTGCTGGCCGACCACCTCTACTGGAACTCTATTCTATGTACTGACTGCTGGCTCGACCACCTCTACTGGAACTCTATTCTATGTACTGACTGCTGGCCGACCACCTCTACTGGAACTGTATTCTATGTACTGACTGCTGGCCGACCACCTCTACTGGAACTCTATTCTATGTACTGACTGCTGGCTCGACCACCTCTACTGGAACTCTATTCTATGTACTGACTGCTGGCCGACCACCTCTACTGGAACTGTATTCTATGTACTGACTGCTGGCTCGACCACCTCTACTGGAACTCTATTCTATGTACTGACTGCTGGCTCGACCACCTCTACTGGAACTCTATTCTATGTACTGACTGCTGGCCGACCACCTCTACTGGAACTGTATTCTATGTACTGACTGCTGGCTCGACCACCTCTACTGGAACTCTATTCTATGTACTGACTGCTGGCTCGACCACCTCTACTGGAACTCTATTCTATGTACTGACTGCTGGCTTGACCACCTCTACTGGAACTCTATTCTATGTACTGACTGCTGGCTCGACCACCTCTACTGGAACTCTATTCTATGTACTGACTGCTGGCTCGACCACCTCTACTGGAACTCTATTCTATGTACTGACTGCTGGCCGACCACCTCTACTGGAACTGTATTCTATGTACTGACTGCTGGCTCGACCACCTCTACTGGAACTCTATTCTATGTACTGACTGCTGGCCGACCACCTCTACTGGAACTCTATTCTATGTACTGACTGCTAGCTCGACCACCTCTACTGGAACTCTATTCTATGTACTGACTGCTGGCCGACCACCTCTACTGGAACTCTATTCTATGTACTGACTGCTGGCTCGACCACCTCTACTGGAACTCTATTCTATGTACTGACTGCTGGCTCGACCACCTCTACTGGAACTCTATTCTATGTACTGACTGCTGGCCGACCACCTCTACTGGAACTGTATTCTATGTACCCACTGCTAGCTCGACCACCTCTACTGGAACTCTATTCTATGTACTGACTGCTGGCCGACCACCTCTACTGGAACTCTATTCTATGTACCCACTGCTAGCTCGACCACCTCTACTGGAACTCTATTCTATGTACTGACTGCTGGCCGACCACCTCTACTGGAACTGTATTCTATGTACTGACTGCTGGCCGACCACCTCTACTGGAACTCTATTCTATGTACTGACTGCTGGCTCGACCACCTCTACTGGAACTCTATTCTATGTACTGACTGCTAGCTCGACCACCTCTACTGGAACTCTATTCTATGTACTGACTGCTGGCCGACCACCTCTACTGGAACTGTATTCTATGTACTGACTGCTGGCCGACCACCTCTACTGGAACTGTATTCTATGTACTGACTGCTGGCTCGACCACCTCTACTGGAACTCTATTCTATGTACTGACTGCTGGCTCGACCACCTCTACTGGAACTCTATTCTATGTACCCCGTGCTGGCTCGACCACCTCTACTGGAACTCTATTCTATGTACTGACTGCTAGCTCGACCACCTCTACTGGAACTCTATTCTATGTACTGACTGCTGGCCGACCACCTCTACTGGAACTCTATTCTATGTACTGACTGCTGGCCGACCACCTCTACTGGAACTCTATTCTATGTACTGACTGCTGGCCGACCACCTCTACTGGAACTGTATTCTATGTACTGACTGCTGGCCGACCACCTCTACTGGAACTGTATTCTATGTACTGACTGCTGGCTCGACCACCTCTACTGGAACTCTATTCTATGTACTGACTGCTGGCTCGACCACCTCTACTGGAACTCTATTCTATGTACCCCGTGCTGGCTCGACCACCTCTACTGGAACTCTATTCTATGTACTGACTGCTGGCCGACCACCTCTACTGGAACTGTATTCTATGTACTGACTGCTGGCCGACCACCTCTACTGGAACTCTATTCTATGTACTGACTGCTGGCCGACCACCTCTACTGGAACTGTATTCTATGTACTGACTGCTGGCCGACCACCTCTACTGGAACTGTATTCTATGTACCCACTGCTAGCTCGACCACCTCTACTGGAACTCTATTCTATGTACTGACTGCTGGCCGACCACCTCTACTGGAAATGTATTCTATGTACTGACTGCTGGCTCGACCACCTCTACTGGAACTCTATTCTATGTACTGACTGCTGGCCGACCACCTCTACTGGAACTGTATTCTATGTACCCACTGCTAGCTCGACCACCTCTACTGGAACTCTATTCTATGTACTGACTGCTGGCCGACCACCTCTACTGGAACTCTATTCTATGTACTGACTGCTGGCTCGACCACCTCTACTGGAACTCTATTCTATGTACTGACTGCTGGCCGACCACCTCTACTGGAACTGTATTCTATGTACTGACTGCTGGCCGACCACCTCTACTGGAACTCTATTCTATGTACTGACTGCTAGCTCGACCACCTCTACTGGAACTCTATTCTATGTACTGACTGCTAGCTCGACCACCTCTACTGGAACTCTATTCTATGTACTGACTGCTGGCCGACCACCTCTACTGGAACTCTATTCTATGTACTGACTGCTGGCTCGACCACCTCTACTGGAACTCTATTCTATGTACTGACTGCTGGCTCGACCACCTCTACTGGAACTCTATTCTATGTACTGACTGCTGGCCGACCACCTCTACTGGAACTGTATTCTATGTACTGACTGCTGGCTCGACCACCTCTACTGGAACTCTATTCTATGTACTGACTGCTGGCTCGACCACCTCTACTGGAACTCTATTCTATGTACTGACTGCTGGCTTGACCACCTCTACTGGAACTCTATTCTATGTACCCCGTGCTGGCTCGACCACCTCTACTGGAACTCTATTCTATGTACTGACTGCTGGCCGACCACCTCTACTGGAACTGTATTCTATGTACTGACTGCTGGCTCGACCACCTCTACTGGAACTCTATTCTATGTACTGACTGCTGGCCGACCACCTCTACTGGAACTGTATTCTATGTACCCACTGCTAGCTCGACCACCTCTACTGGAACTGTATTCTATGTACTGACTGCTGGCCGACCACCTCTACTGGAACTGTATTCTATGTACTGACTGCTGGCCGACCACCTCTACTGGAACTGTATTCTATGTACTGACTGCTGGCCGACCACCTCTACTGGAACTGTATTCTATGTACTGACTGCTGGCTCGACCACCTCTACTGGAACTCTATTCTATGTACTGACTGCTGGCTCGACCACCTCTACTGGAACTGTATTCTATGTACTGACTGCTGGCTCGACCACCTCTACTGGAACTGTATTCTATGTACCCACTGCTAGCTCGACCACCTCTACTGGAACTCTATTCTATGTACTGACTGCTGGCCGACCACCTCTACTGGAACTCTATTCTATGTACTGACTGCTGGCTCGACCACCTCTACTGGAACTCTATTCTATGTACTGACTGCTGGCTCGACCACCTCTACTGGAAATGTATTCTATGTACTGACTGCTAGCTCGACCACCTCTACTGGAACTCTATTCTATGTACCCCGTGCTGGCTCGACCACCTCTACTGGAACTGTATTCTATGTACTGACTGCTGGCTCGACCACCTCTACTGGAACTCTATTCTATGTACCCCGTGCTGGCTCGACCACCTCTACTGGAACTGTATTCTATGTACTGACTGCTGGCTTGACCACCTCTACTGGAACTCTATTCTATGTACTGACTGCTGGCCGACCACCTCTACTGGAACTCTATTCTATGTACTGACTGCTGGCCGACCACCTCTACTGGAACTGTATTCTATGTACTGACTGCTGGCCGACCACCTCTACTGGAACTCTATTCTATGTACTGACTGCTGGCTCGACCACCTCTACTGGAACTGTATTCTATGTACTGACTGCTAGCTCGACCACCTCTACTGGAACTGTATTCTATGTACTGACTGCTAGCTCGACCACCTCTACTGGAACTCTATTCTATGTACTGACTGCTGGCTCGACCACCTCTACTGGAACTCTATTCTATGTACTGACTGCTAGCTCGACCACCTCTACTGGAAATGTATTCTATGTACTGACTGCTGGCTCGACCACCTCTACTGGAACTCTATTCTATGTACCCACTGCTAGCTCGACCACCTCTACTGGAACTCTATTCTATGTACCCCGTGCTGGCTCGACCACCTCTACTGGAACTGTATTCTATGTACTGACTGCTAGCTCGACCACCTCTACTGGAAATGTATTCTATGTACTGACTGCTGGCCGACCACCTCTACTGGAACTCTATTCTATGTACTGACTGCTGGCTCGACCACCTCTACTGGAACTCTATTCTATGTACCCCGTGCTGGCTCGACCACCTCTACTGGAAATGTATTCTATGTACTGACTGCTGGCTCGACCACCTCTACTGGAACTCTATTCTATGTACTGACTGCTGGCTCGACCACCTCTACTGGAACTGTATTCTATGTACTGACTGCTGGCCGACCACCTCTACTGGAACTCTATTCTATGTACTGACTGCTAGCTCGACCACCTCTACTGGAACTCTATTCTATGTACTGACTGCTGGCCGACCACCTCTACTGGAACTCTATTCTATGTACTGACTGCTGGCTCGACCACCTCTACTGGAACTGTATTCTATGTACTGACTGCTGACTCGGCCGACTCTACTGGAACTCTATTCTATGTACTGACTGCTGGCTCGACCACCTCTACTGGAACTCTATTCTATGTACTGACTGCTGGCCGACCACCTCTACTGGAACTCTATTCTATGTACTGACTGCTAGCTCGACCACCTCTACTGGAACTCTATTCTATGTACTGACTGCTGGCTCGACCACCTCTACTGGAACTCTATTCTATGTACTGACTGCTGGCCGACCACCTCTACTGGAACTCTATTCTATGTACTGACTGCTGACTCGGCCACCTCTACTGGAACTCTATTCTATGTACTGACTGCTAGCTCGACCACCTCTACTGGAACTCTATTCTATGTACTGACTGCTAGCTCGACCACCTCTACTGGAACTCTATTCTATGTACTGACTGCTGGCCGACCACCTCTACTGGAACTCTATTCTATGTACTGACTGCTGGCCGACCACCTCTACTGGAACTCTATTCTATGTACTGACTGCTGACTCGGCCACCTCTACTGGAACTCTATTCTATGTACTGACTGCTAGCTCGACCACCTCTACTGGAACTCTATTCTATGTACTGACTGCTAGCTCGACCACCTCTACTGGAACTCTATTCTATGTACTGACTGCTAGCTCGACCACCTCTACTGGAACTCTATTCTATGTACTGACTGCTGGCTCGACCACCTCTACTGGAACTCTATTCTATGTACTGACTGCTGGCCGACCACCTCTACTGGAACTCTATTCTATGTACCCACTGCTAGCTCGACCACCTCTACTGGAACTCTATTCTATGTACTGACTGCTAGCTCGACCACCTCTACTGGAACTCTATTCTATGTACTGACTGCTGGCCGACCACCTCTACTGGAACTCTATTCTATGTACTGACTGCTGACTCGACCACCTCTACTGGAACTCTATTCTATGTACTGACTGCTGGCCGACCACCTCTACTGGAACTCTATTCTATGTACTGACTGCTGACTCGGCCACCTCTACTGGAACTCTATTCTATGTACTGACTGCTGGCTCGACCACCTCTACTGGAACTCTATTCTATGTACTGACTGCTGGCCGACCACCTCTACTGGAACTCTATTCTATGTACTGACTGCTGACTCGACCACCTCTACTGGAACTCTATTCTATGTACTGACTGCTGGCTCGACCACCTCTACTGGAACTCTATTCTATGTACCCACTGCTAGCTCGACCACCTCTACTGGAACTGTATTCTATGTACTGACTGCTGGCTCGACCACCTCTACTGGAACTGTATTCTATGTACTGACTGCTGGCCGACCACCTCTACTGGAACTCTATTCTATGTACTGACTGCTGACTCGGCCACCTCTACTGGAACTCTATTCTATGTACTGACTGCTGGCTCGACCACCTCTACTGGAACTCTATTCTATGTACCCACTGCTAGCTCGACCACCTCTACTGGAACTGTATTCTATGTACTGACTGCTGGCTCGACCACCTCTACTGGAACTGTATTCTATGTACTGACTGCTGGCCGACCACCTCTACTGGAACTCTATTCTATGTACTGACTGCTGACTCGGCCACCTCTACTGGAACTCTATTCTATGTACTGACTGCTGGCTCGACCACCTCTACTGGAACTCTATTCTATGTACTGACTGCTGACTCGACCACCTCTACTGGAACTCTATTCTATGTACTGACTGCTGACTCGACCACCTCTACTGGAACTCTATTCTATGTACTGACTGCTGGCTCGACCACCTCTACTGGAACTCTATTCTATGTACCCACTGCTAGCTCGACCACCTCTACTGGAACTCTATTCTATGTACTGACTGCTGACTCGGCCGACTCTACTGTCACATAATAAGCCAACTGGCCATGAATAAAATCCAAGACATTGTGTGTCTGGCTGTTTGTCCATCTTTTTACATTTATTTTAGTAACGTTTTAGATGAGGGAGAACCCGCCGTAACGTCACTGACCAGACTCAGCGACTGCTGCACCTTCACTACTGAACTGGAACATTCTCCATTCACTGTTAGAGATACCTGCCCATCTATAGAGATATGGAGATCTGGAACCCACTAACCGTGCCGCTGTGAGCCAGGTCAATGGCGGAGTTAATTAGTTTGATAACCGTGCCACAGTCCTCACAGTGTGTGGTATGTATTAATGTATCACAGAGCTCCACAGCAATACAACTCACAGTAATGTGCAGTGTGTGTGAGTATCACAGAGCTCCACAGCAATACAACTCACAGTAATGTGCAGTGTGTGTGAGTATCACAGAGCTCCACAGCAATACAACTCACAGTAATGTGCAGTGGCGGATCCAAAGCCTGATCTTGGGAGGGGCACTTGTAGATTATTTAAAGAAATAATCCAGACACAATAACCACTACAGCTCAGTGTAGTGGTTATGGTGTCAATAGTGCCGGGACCCCCTCCCAGAGTAAGTAGTCAAACCAATTAAGAACAGTTTGACAACTTACCTGAGGTCTGCTGGGAAATGGGGCTGTAGTTGGGCATAGGAGCAGTGGTGTGGGTGACTGGTGCAATGTGTAAGAGGTGCAGTGTGTGTGTGTGTGTGAGGGGGACAGTGTGTGAGCAGTGTGTGTGTGAAGGTTGTAGTGTGTGAGTGAGGGCGGCAGTGTATGTGTGGGACAGTATGTGTGTGTAACAGTTGCAGTGTGTGTGTGTGATTATTGCAATGTGTGTGTATGGGGCGGCAGTGTATGGGGAGCAGTGTGTGTATATGGGGGTAGTGTATGTGTGTAGAGTGTGTGTGTATGGGGGCAGTGTGTGTGTATGGGGGGCAGTGTGTGTGTATGGGGAGCAGTGTGTGTGTATGGGGGCAGTGTGTGTGTATGGGGGCAGTGTGTGTGTATGGGGGGCAGTCAGGGCCGTCTTTAACGCAGGGCAAACGGGGCAGCTGTCCCGGGCCGTCCCTGCTGGGGGGCCCAAGACAGCTGCTCCGTTTGCCCTCTGCCCGCAAACTATGGGGGCCCATCGGGTGGCCCATGCACTTAGGGCCACCCGGTAGGCCTGTGTCAGCAGGGGCCCAGTCGGGCGCTGTGGCGCTTTAACAGCGCGACCGGGCCCTTGCTTTTCGGCAGCACTGGGAGGAAATGACCGCCGCGCGTCACTTCCTCCCACAGAAACAGGAGCCGCGCGGGAGGAAGGAGGACCAGCTGTTCAGGAGGGGGCCAGGCCGAGAGAGCTTAACTCCCAGCCACCCCACTGGACCCCAGGGAAGCCACCCTCCAGGAAAAGGTAAGAAAGTGGAGGGTGGTTATCAAATTTTGCATGAGTGTCTGAGTGTGTGTGTGTCAGTATATATGTATGTGTGTATGTGTGTTTCAGTATGGCTGTCTGTGAGTGTCAAAATGTCTGTATGTGTGTATGTCTGTCAGTGTGTATGTATGTGTGACAGAATGTCTATGTGTGAGTCTGTCAGTGTCCGTGTGGTTCTGTATGTCTGTGTTTGTCAATATGTCTGTCAGTGTATGTGTGTTTCAGTATGTTCATCTGTCTGTGTGTATATGTGCCAGTATGTTTGTCAGTGTATCTGTATGTCTGTGTGGTTCAGTATGTCTTTGTGTATGTGTGTTTCAGTATGGCTGTCTGTGTCAGTACGTCTGTCAGAATGTGTCTCTGTATCTGTATGTTGTCCATTTGTGTTTGTGTTTGTATCTGTATATCTGCATGTGTGTCAGGTTGTGTATCTGTGTGTCTGTATGTTTGTCAGTGTGTGTCGGTGTATCTATATGTAGTCAGTGTGTGTACCTTTGTATCTGCATGTATGTCAGTGTTTGTATCTGTGTGTGTCTATGTGTGTGTCAGTGTCTGTGTGTATCTGTATGTTCTTGTGTGTATCTATATGCGGTCAGTGTGTATCTGCATGTGTGTCAGGTAGTGTATTTGTGTGTATCTATATGTAGTCAGGGGGGCCCAAATAAATGCTTGCCCAGGGTCCAATCATAATAAAAGATGGCCCTGGGGGCAGTGTATGTGTATGGGGGGCAGTGTATGTGTATGGGGGGGCAGTGTGTGTGTATGGGGGGGCAGTGTGTGTATGGGGGGGCAGTGTGTGTGTATGGGGGGGCAGTGTGTGTGTATGGGGGGGCAGTGTGTGTGTATGGGGGGGCAGTGTGTGTGTATGGGGGGGCAGTGTGTGTGTATGGGGGGGCAGTGTGTGTGTATGGGGGGGCAGTGTGTGTGTATGGGGGGCAGTATGGGGGGCAATGTGTGTGTGTGTAGAGTGTGTGTATGGGGGGCACTGTATGTGTATGGGGGAAGCAGTGTGTGTGTATGGGGGGCAGTGTGTGTGTGTATGGGGGGCAGTGTGTGTGTGTATGGGGTGCAGTAAGGGGGGCAATGTGTGTGTGTAGAGTGTGTGTATGGGGGGCAGTATATGTGTGTAGAGTGTGTGTGTGTGATAAGGGTAGGAGGGCTTTTTTTTTTATAATATATATATATATATATTTCTATTTAATTAAAATACATATTGTAGTCCCCCCCGCCCTTCTTTCCTTTACTGGGAGGGGGAGGGGGGGGACATTTCTTAGTCCCTGGTGGTCCGATGGGGAATCCCTGGTGGTCCCAGTGGTGGTGAGGTGAACTCTCGCGAGATTTGGAGCGTTGCTGTGGTAACCGCGGCAACGCTCCGTGCTCGCGAGAGGAGGACATGGAGGAGCTGCAGGCAGAGCTCCCGGGTCCTCTCTCCTCCCTCTCCCCCCGCCGGCTGTCAGCTCTGTGCCTGCGGACCAGGGAGGGAGATCTCTGATCTCCCCTCCGGTCCACAGGCACATTGCAGGGCTATCACCTGCATGTCCTGGCAGGGGAGAGGGAGACCGTCTGTTTTCTCAGGGGGGGGGCAAAAAACCCCGGATCCGCCACTGGTAATGTGCAGTGTGTATGAGGGTATCACAGAGCTCCACAGTAATAAAACTCACAGTAATGTGCAGTTTGTATGAGTATCACAGAGCTCCACATCAATAAAACTCACAGTGTGTATGAGGATATCACAGAGCTCCACGGCAATAAAACTCACAGTAATGTGCGGTGTGTATGACAGAGCTCCACAGCAATAAAACTCACAGTAATGTGCAGTGTGTATGAGTATCACAGAGCTCCACAGCAATAATACTCACAGTAATGTGCAGTGTGTATGAGGGTATCACAGAGCTCCACAGTAATAAAACTCACAGTAATGTGCAGTGTGTGAGTGTATCACAGAGCTCCACAGTAATAAAACTCACAGTAATGTGCAGTGTGTATGAGGGTATCACAGAGCTCCACAGTAATAAAACACACAGTAATGTGCAGTGTGTATGAGAGTATCACAGAGCTCCACAGCAATAAAACTCACAGTAATGTGCAGTGTGTATGAGTATCACAGAGCTCCACAGCAATAAAACTCACAGTAATGTGCAGTGTGTATGAGGGTATCACAGAGCTCCACAGCAATAAAACTCATAGTAATGTGCAGTGTGTATGAGGGTATCACAGAGCTCCACAGTAATAAAACTCACAGTAATGTGCAGTGTGTGAGGGTATCACAGAGCTCCACAGTAATAAAACTCACAGTAATGTGCAGTGTGTATGAGGGTATCACAGAGCTCCACAGCAATAAACTCACAGTAATGTGCAGTGTGTATGAGGGTATCACAGAGCTCCACAGCAATAAAACTCACAGTGTGGTGGGTGCAGTAAGATGGCTGCCTCTCTGAGTGGAATCAGATGGATTGCTGTGTGGGTGCAGTAAGATGGCCGCCTCTCTGAGTGGAATCAGATGGATTGCTGTGTGGGTGCAGTAAGATGGCCGCCTCTCTGAGTGGAATCAGATGGATTGCTGTGTGGGTGCAGTAAGATGGCCGCCTCTCTGAGTGGAATCAGATGGATTGCTGTGTGGGTGCAGTAAGATGGCCGCCTCTCTGTGGGCGGAGTCCGATTTGACACAGGTTGAACTGGCATGCTGGAAGAGAAAGATGGCGGTAACTGGGTGGTCAGAGAGAATGTTACAGCTGGTGCTAAAAATGAATGGATTCCAGAGTGAGGGTATTACATCATATAGTGTTATTATATAGTGTTATTATATCATATAGTGTTATTATATAGTGTTATTATATAGTGTTATTATATCCTATAGTGTTATTATATAGTGTTATTATATCCGATAGTGTTATTATATAGTGTTATTATATAGTGTTATTATATAGTGTTATTATATAGTGTTATTATATCCTATAGTGTTATTATATAGTGTTATTATATAGTGTTATTATATCATATAGTGTTATTATATAGTGTTATTATATCCTATAGTGTTATTATATAGTGTTATTATATCCTATAGTGTTATTATATAGTGTTATTATATAGTGTTATTATATAGTGTTATTATATAGTGTTATTATATAGTGTTATTATATAGTGTTATTATATAGTGTTATTATATCATATAGTGTTATTATATAGTGTTATTATATAGTGTTATTATATCATATAGTGTTATTATATAGTGTTATTATATCCTATAGTGTTATTATATAGTGTTATTATATAGTGTTATTATATAGTGTTATTATATAGTGTTATTATATAGTGTTATTATATAGTGTTATTATATCATATAGTGTTATTATATTATATAGTGTTATTATATCCTATAGTGTTATTATATAGTGTTATTATATCATATAGTGTTATTATATAGTGTTATTATATTATATAGTGTTATTATATCCTATAGTGTTATTATATAGTGTTATTATATAGTGTTATTATATAGTGTTATTATATAGTGTTATTATATAGTGTTATTATATCATATAGTGTTATTATATAGTGTTATTATATCCTATAGTGTTATTATATTATATAGTGTTATTATATCCTATAGTGTTATTATATAGTGTTATTATATTATATAGTGTTATTATATCCTATAGTGTTATTATATAGTGTTATTATATCATATAGTGTTATTATATAGTGTTATTATATAGTGTTATTATATCCTATAGTGTTATTATATAGTGTTATTATATAGTGTTATTATATCCTATAGTGTTATTATATAGTGTTATTATATAGTGTTATTATATAGTGTTATTATATCATATAGTGTTATTATATTATATAGTGTTATTATATCATATAGTGTTATTATATAGTGTTATTATATTATATAGTGTTATTATATCCTATAGTGTTATTATATAGTGTTATTATATAGTGTTATTATATCATATAGTGTTATTATATAGTGTTATTATATCCTATAGTGTTATTATATTATATAGTGTTATTATATCCTATAGTGTTATTATATAGTGTTATTATATCATATAGTGTTATTATATAGTGTTATTATATTATATAGTGTTATTATATCCTATAGTGTTATTATATAGTGTTATTATATCATATAGTGTTATTATATAGTGTTATTATATAGTGTTATTATATTATATGGTGTTATTATATAGTGTTATTATATCCTATAGTGTTATTATATAGTGTTATTATATTATATGGTGTTATTATATAGTGTTATTATATCCTATAGTGTTATTATATTATATAGTGTTATTATATAGTGTTATAGTGTTATTATATTATATAGTGTTATTATATAGTGTTATAGTGTTATTATATTATATAGTGTTATTATATAGTGTTATAGTGTTATTATATAGTGTTATTATATCCTATAGTGTTATTATATCCTATAGTGTTATTATATCATATAGTGTTATTATATCATATAGTGTTATTATATCATATAGTGTTATATTATATGGTGTTATTATATTATGTAATATTATTGTATAGTGTTATTTTATCATATTCTATCAATATTAGTATATAGTGTTATATAAGTTGTGTATTTCTCATACTTTCCGATATTTAATTTTCCCGGTAATGGGCCATGGCTGCACTACCCCTAAGCAGGGTCTGCCCACCACTCCCACTGACAATGTTTCTAAGTACTTTCCCTCTAGGCCCCAGACCCAAGTTCATATAACACAAGATAAAATGTCGGTAAGTATTTCTGGGACATAGAGAAAGAAACCAACCAACATAATACTGCTGTGAACAAACAATACATTTATTCAAATTGGGATACTGAAAGCACGGCTCTGACACCCAGCTGGTAAGGACGGCTCTGACACCCAGCTGGTAAGGACGGCTCTGACACCCATCTGGTAAGGACGGCTCTGACACCCAGCTGGTAAGGACGGCTCTGACACCCAGCTGGTAAGGACGGCTCTGGCACCCAGCTGGTAAGGACGGCTCTGGCACCCAGCTGGTAAGGACGGCTCTGACACCCAGCTGGTAAGGACGGCTCTGGCACCCAGCTGGTAAGGACGGCTCTGACACCCAGCTGGTAAGGACGGCTCTGACACCCAGCTGGTAAGGACGGCTCTGACACCCAGCTGGTAAGGACGGCTCTGACACCCAGCTGGTAAGGACGGCTCTGGCACCCAGCTGGTAAGGACGGCTCTGGCACCCAGCTGGTAAGGACGGCTCTGGCACCCAGCTGGTAAGGACGGCTCTGGCACCCAGCTGGTAAGGACGGCTCTGGCACCCAGCTGGTAAGGACGGCTCTGGCACCCAGCTGGTAAGGACGGCTCTGGCACCCAGCTGGTAAGGACGGCTCTGGCACCCAGCTGGTAAGGACGGCTCTGGCACCCAGCTGGTAAGGACGGCTCTGGCACCCAGCTGGTAAGGACGGCTCTGGCACCCAGCTGGTAAGGACGGCTCTGGCACCCAGCTGGTAAGGACGGCTCTGGCACCCAGCTGGTAAGGACGGCTCTGTGTATTTGCACCTGTGTGCTATACAGTTCTACACTTGGCCCCTGCCCATTGTGCTTATATGGCTAGTCCATTTTCTTTAAGGTCATGGACTATCCCTAATCTCACGGCTGAACTCCATAAACAATGTATTCCATTCCCGGCTACTGCTAGGAAGGCGGAGCTCTTCAGACTTTTTATTATGAACACAGACAACTCGGGGGCAGGGGAGGGGCCTAGCGGATCCCAGTTACCGGATGTTCATGCTATGCTCACTGCATTAATGTCTTCCGTTGGACTGATTAGCGATAGACTGGAAAAATTGGAAGCCGTCTGTTCCTCTAATATGCCAGTGGGGCCCGCTATTCCAGTGTGTGGTGGTCCACCTGCCATGCCGGGTAACACACTCTTCCCAGAGAATATAAACCCAGTGAATATGGTCCCGGCCAATCTCAAGAAAGACATCCTGGAGGGCAAGGATGTTAACCTAGCCTTGCTCCTAATTGCCTCCCATGATGTCCTTGAGAATGGTGTGTAGTGGAACCCCTTTTTGGCTGTCCCATCTCTTATTTTACTGTTGGCACTGCAGAGGTTTTTCATGCCTGGATTACACAGATTTTCATTGCTCCATCTATGGCCATACTTTGTTCGGTATACGAACAAAGTACCGAACAACCGGACCACCCTGATGTACATTAATCATGTAATTTACCTCCCTGGTCGTTTCTCTTATTCCCTTTTGTTCATACGAACACGCTGCTGTATTCCCTGGGTGGCCGCCATTTCGGCAGCCGAACACGTGGCGGCGGCCATCTTAAACCCACGAACAGCGGTGTTTGGTCGTCGAGTGTCTGGAACTCGAAACGGACATTCGACTAGCCGAACACCGCTAAGACCTCCAGGACGGCAGAAACTACCGAAGGAAACTCACGAACTGCCCGTCATTCGGTAGGATGAATCCCACGAACTAGGGGATTCATCCGGTTACCGACTCCATTATGTGTGGCATAGCCTTTCAGGAGTTTTGGGGCACGAATAGAGACTGACCGCAGGGCCAGATTTCATGGAACTAATTTCGGCTTCTTTACCCATGCGGCAAACTTTACCTTCCTATAACTCCCGAACCCCTGGTCTGATCTGGGTGATTTTTTTGGATATTTTTCTCACCCAGATCAGGGCTACCAGGGGGTACCATATTTAAAGGTATATCACACATATTTGGGGTACATCTGGAAAGTGGTGAAAAGTATGTGCAGTATAATTGTATTATCTGTTAAGCTAAGGGGAGGAGATGTGTGTGAGGTAACGTCTATGTGATATGTGTAGTTAATGTGAATCCCTCCCTTGCCTGGGAGAATCTCATAAAAGAACGAATGTTGCCATTAAACTTCAGTTCTACTCCTGATACTGTGTGTCGTCCAGTGATTGGGGAAGGTGATGGGATACTATTGGATTTTATTGCTGACTGTGCTGGATATTCTCTGGGATTTATTACTTGTTCCTGCATCCTCTGGATACACTGGTGGAGTTAGGCTGTGAGAAATCAGCTCTCCGCTACATGGTGTATTGTGTATATCCGTGGTACTGAGGGATAGAGATCCTAGGTTAAATAAAAAATTGTCCATACCTGAATTTGTCTTAGGTTTGGCATATACAGGGATGTGTATACAGGGATGTGTACTGCTCAGTTTATCCAGAGAAAAGGGAAGAGTTGGATGAATTCTTGCACAAACTTGTGGATCTGGGGCATAAATATGGTTCAGTCTTCTATGACTACAACCGTTCCTTCTCTGCGAAGGTGGCTGCAGCTCTAGATCAGTTTAACTACAGCATCAACTGGATCAGATAAATTTCTTCTTTCGGCTCTAAAAATATTTGATATTTTTGCCGAAACCTTGTGTTGGTTACTGCTTAATGTCTGCAGATGTCCGACTGTAATTCACGAGTTGGATGATTTTCTCACTATAGAAAACAACTCACTTCCCCTTGTCAGCCTGACACAAATGCTGACTCTGTTCACAGGCAGGCAAGTCTTCCCCGGGATTGGGCACACCCTAGCGAGCATTGATTTACTTTCTCTATTCCCAAACCTCCCCTTGGGCAACTCACGCACCACGTTAGACACACGCGACGGCCCATTTACATATGTGGCACATTTTTCTCACCTCCTGGAACGGACACGCCATGTTCATACCCCCAATTTCAGACAGTTCTCATACACTCTAGACATATGCGGCAGTCAACACTGGTTTCGCTGCTGTCTGGGGGAACAAGTGGCTGTGGGGCCCATGGCCTAGAGAAATTGGTTCTCTTCCTTCTCCACTACATCTGCTTTATTTGAACTGTACCCAATCGTGGCAGCTGCTATCGTTTGGGGAACAGACTGGGCAGGCCAATCTGTCATGTTATTCTAAAAACCTGGCCACTTGCCATATCGTAATTAAAGGCCAGTCTTCCTCATAAGCTACTATGAGGTTTTTAAGGAGACTCACCAGGTGTCACGAATATAGCTGCTGATCACTTATCCCGTTCCTCCACACTCTTCCCACTGCTTCCAGTCAGGCTATCCCCCCTTTCCAGGACATGATTCTGGATTGAGCGTACTATTGACTCACGCACGTAACCTTTCCCACCAGGCACTTTCGGTTAGCTCTACGAAGTCCTATGATAGGGCCTTTCATGTTTTAACGAAGTTATTGGCAACATTTCACATACAGGACACTTTTGCTTTGGAGACCATGTTGGGGTTCACTTCCTTTTGCCACATTAATTTAGTTATTTTTCAACACTATCAAACTGTATTTAACAGGCATTCAACACCACATGTTAATACAACACCCCAACAAAACAGGATTCCTTTCAGCACACCAGATCAAAACACTACTGAAGGGAATCCAAAAATCATACACACGCCTACCCTATAAAAGACTACCCATTCACAACAAAATATTCCAGTCGTTTCTGACCTGTTAGATACGGCACCGTTCGAACATACCACCAATTTGGTGCTTAAAACAGCCATATATCTTGCTTTTTATGGATTCTTACGTCCAAGGGAATTTACCTCCATCAGTGTTACAACCACAGACTACCTTAAAATGGCCAATATCCACAAATCCATAGACATTACATTCTTTATCTTTACCATTCCAAAAGCAGCCAAAGAGGTATCACGATTGACATACCCCTTGTGGCGAAACAGACCTCGCCACTGGGCATTGGAGAAGACTGATTGCCAGCCTCCTGCCCTGCGACTATGGCCCAGGGGTGGGTGGCCCTTTAAGAACATTATTGGGGATTATGAACTTTCATTGGACTGGTGCAGGCCCTTTAAGCACATTTTTGGGACATGGGGAAAATTGGGACAATGCCCCTTTAAGACTGTGTCCCCTGACTTGGTTAAAGTACTTTATTCATGGCTTCTTTACACTTGGTTCAGTAAATAGGGCTTACTGAACCAAGTACCACACAGGCGGACCACCCAGAAGTGGAAGTGTGCAGGCAATTTACCTCCCAGGCTGGGAGCCTGCTGTAGGTAAATTGCTGACCGCTGGGTGGCCGCAGTTCGTGCAAACGAACACGTGGCGGACGCCATTTTTGTTCATTCGAACGAGGTCAGCGGTATGTGTAGCCAAATCCATGGAACTGAAATCGGCTACACAGTTCCACGAACACTGCTGACCCTTACCTTCTCCTGCACTGAACTTTCAAGTCCCGTTCGAAGATTCGAATGCTCGTTCGAATGGGACTTAGTCATTTTGTTCAGTGAGAAATAGACCGACCACACAGCCCAAGTCTATGGAACTGTTTTGGGCAGGAAAATGTGGTTGCGGTGGGTCATAAAGGACTTCCAGCTAACTTTTTAACCCCTGAATGGAATTGGCTGAATTTTGACTGTTTATAATTAAAGTGTGCTGAATAATATGTCATTTTTATGAAAATTGAATGTATATTTTGAATGTTATAGTACATGTGTAAAAACTGTATTTGAAGTGCCGTCTCTTATTGGGGGAATCTGCTACAAGGGATTGCTATGCTTGTCATACTCCCGTGCTAAATCAATACTAAGCTGTTGTAAGAGCTTGTTCCTGCCTTGCTTTCTGGAGGAGTCTACGGTGGTTATGGTGTCTGCTGGAGTGCTTGGAACCCTCAGGAAGTGCTAGGAGCATCCTTCAACGGAGGTACCCAGTCGGGGTGCCAGGTGATCCGTTACACCTCTTTTCCCTACCTCCAATAAATGGTGCCCGGTTAAAGTTTTGGACACCTATTTCAACACCTTTCACAAACTTCCACATCAACCACTCTTATAACGACACGGTTCCACTCTTAGCACCACTACATTTATGCTTTACGTATACTATTGGCAAGACTTGGCCTAAACACAAGTCATTACTCAGGACACTCTTTCCGCATAGGGGCAGCATCATCTCCTTCCTCCAACCAAATTCCAACTCATATTATCAAAACCATGGGACGCTGGAAATCTTCTACTTATACTTACCAAACCCAGTTAATGAGTTACAACAGGCATTTCGTGATTTGTCCAAATAATTGATGATGTAGGCATGAATACAATTTTGGCTGATACACTTTTCTTTTGCCCACTTTATTACTGGCCTACTGCATTGTCGGTTCCGGCACACCACAACCAACTGGTGTTATTATCTCTGTTCTGTTGTATCCGAATCATGTGTTATGCTACCACCACAGCAATATTGCCCTGACCACAAAATATATATTCCCCGTGGGCCCGAAACAATTCTGATAGAACAAAGTGTGCTGTCCAACTTGACATAATGGCAGAACACTTCATGCAGCGGGGTTACACTAGACAGAGCTTGATTAATGCGTTGGAGTGTGCGAATCAAAGATTTTATGATACCGGTGAACGAAAATCAAGTCTTAATAAGAGACGTATCTTTCCTCAAACATTTCATAGTAGATCTAACAAATTCCGATCTGCTATTTCCAACAACTGGCAAACTCTGTCTAAAGAGCCCACATTACCAGAACTTTTTAAACAACCACCTTTGATTAGTTACCGGAGAAAATATTGTGTAAAATATTCATTAATGTTATGTTTGTTTTAAAATAGAAATGTATGAACTGTTGTCAAATAACAGAGAGAAATAAGTGAAATACACATAAAAAATGATCGTTTTCTCTATATAAATGAGATAAGTAACGTATGTACAGAAGTGAAAATAAATCCAAAGAATAAGTTATAACATGGTGTGACAAACTCTCCTTTTCCTGTGAGTTTGCCACGAGTTCTTGGAGAGGCCTGCTTGCCAGCCTCCTGCCCACAGACTATGGACCCTGTAAACTGTGATATAAAAGTCTCCGTTTGTCTATTTGAATTATATGGTTCGGTAACTGAGCAGCCGCATGAACCGGAGACCACCCGGGAGCTGGATAAGCTTAATTGATACATTATTGCAATTTCCACCTCTGTGTTCGTCTGGGTGGCCGCAATTCCTATGGATGACCACAAGGTGGCGGCCATCTTGTTCGCATGGACCAAAACCGCAAATAGACTTCGGGGGGACTTAGCCGCGAATGCCCTGAAACTATTTTCAGCATGAAAACTTTGCGGTTCCAGGTTAGTCTATGTGACTTCCATACAATTTCTGAACCCCTGAACTGATCTGGGTGAGTTTTGGATATGTTGGTCACCCAGACTAGGGCTGTCAGGGGATGTTACATTTGTGGGGATACTATGTGTTTTTTTGTTTGTTTTGTTTTTAAGTATATTTTGTCTGTGCTTGGAGATAATTGGATTATAATTAGTACAGTTACTGATCCAATTATCTCCCAGGCAGAGGGGAGGGATTGTGTGCTGTATGTGGGAGTGTCGTGCCTTTTAACCTTATTGTTATTGGTCTGTGTCGTTGTAAATCAGTCCCCCCTGTGGGCGTACCCCTTGCATGGGGATTGTCGTATAAGGCCAAGTGTGGCTCCCATTAAACAGATTCGTTTACCCCTTCATGAAGTCTCGGCTCATGTTTGGGGGATTGGAGAACTACATTCACTCTGGGCATTGCTATATCACAATACTCCCCTGAGTATAATCACTAGCTCTTATATGAGCTGTTTCTGCTACTCTCTCTGGACTAGGAGAGGTCTACCCACTGGAAGCTGGATTTTGTACTTGGGCCAGGGTGGGTGGAGGACAGCGAGATCCCAACCAAGCTATGGCGATTTGTGGGGTCTACGGTGGTTATGGTGTGCCAATACAGTGCTTATGGTGCTTGCAAGTACTAGGAATCAGCAATTGACAGAGGTACCCGGTCGGGGTGCCACGTGGTCTGTCACACATGGTACCAAACAAAAAGTAGAACAAGCATTCAGTCAGGTGGGAACATGGTTAAAGTCCGTATTCCTTTTTCACACCATCTTCCCACGTGGACCATTCATGCTGCAGGATAGATGTGAAGGTAGATGGTTCACGGAAAGCTAATTCACGAAATCTAATCTAAACGATATATTTTGGTTCACACCGACCAGCTGTCGGAAATCCACCAATCAGAGTACCAGTAAAGAATTCCACAAATGCCTAAAACGCACTGCTTGCAATTCAATGAGTTCTGGCAAAACATTTAACCTCATACTGGCAAGACAAATCAAATTAGACATGGGATTACTTGCACGACATCCCATGTTATGTACAGAATAGTCTGTCGCTGTGGACTTTCTTATATTGGCAAAACGTCAATCGTCATCGCCATGCAATCAGGACATTTCATGGAACTACGCACTTCAATTTCTTCTATGAGATTTGCAGGCATAGACCACATACCCCCTTTGCCAAGAGGAGGGGATCGTGACCGACCGAGAAATACTTAATACATTTTGGATTTACATAAGGAGGACAGTATCACCTGGTGGACTGAATGAACAAAATGTATTATCTTGATGGTAAGAAACAATACAATACATTCATTTTGCTAATGGATATTTGGTTACCCATACATTAGTACAGTGACTCTCTATTAAAGGGTAATCTAAAATGTAATTATGTTTTTCTTTGTAATTTTTTCTGAGTTATTTATTTATTTATTTTGGATCTAGATTGTTTGGTAAACCAGGATTTGGTTTCATGTTATTATGGATAATGATTTTCCGTTGGAGAACTTAGAATTGGATTCTCAGTACTCAGCACATTGACCGATATACATTTACACCTAGTCAACGTGTACTGCAAATCACAACGTTTGTGTCGTACTACCGACCGCAGGGAGTTTAACCAACCGCAGGGAGCTCTATCCACTGCAGGGAGCTCTATCCACTGCAGGGAGCTCTACCCCCCACCAGGGAGCTCTATCCACAGCAGGGAGCTCTATCCACTGCAGGGAGCTCTACCCCCCACCAGGGAGCTCTACCCCCCACCAGGGAGCTCTACCCCCCACCAGGGAGCTCTACCCACTGCAGGGAGCTCTACCCACTGCAGGGAGCTCTATCCACTGCAGGGAGCTCTATCCACTGCAGGGAGCTCTATCCACTGCAGGGAGCTCTATCCACTGCAGGGAGCTCTATCCACCGCAGGGAGCTCTATCCACCGCAGGGAGCTCTATCCACCGCAGGGAGCTCTATCCACCGCAGGGAGCTCTATCCACTGCAGGGAGCTCTATCCCCCCACCAGGGAGCTCTATCCCCCCACCAGGGAGCTCTAACCACCGCAGGGAGCTCTATCCCCCCACCAGGGAGCTCAGCCGACCGCAGGGAGCTCTATCCCCCCACCAGGGAGCTCAGCCGACCGCAGGGAGCTCTATCCCCCCACCAGGGAGCTCTAACCACCGCATGGAGCTCTATCCCCCCACCAGGGAGCTCAGCCGACCGCAGGGAGCTCTATCCCCCCACCAGGGAGCTCTAACCACCGCATGGAGCTCTATCCCCCCACCAGGGAGCTCAGCCGACCGCAGGGAGCTCTATCCCCCCACCAGGGAGCTCAGCCGACCGCAGGGAGCTCTATCCCCCCACCAGGGAGCTCAGCCGACCGCAGGGAGCTCTATCCCCCCACCAGGGAGCTCAGCCGACCGCAGGGAGCTCTATCCACCGCAGGGAGCTCTATCCCCCCCAACCAGGGAGCTCTATCCACTGCAGGGAGCTCTATCCACTGCAGGGAGCTCTATCCACTGCAGGGAGCTCTATCCACCGCAGGGAGCTCTATATACCGCAGGGAGCTCTATCCCGCCACCAGGGAGCTCTATATACCGCAGGGAGCTCTATCCCCCCACCAGGGAGCTCTATCCCCCCACCAGGGAGCTCTATCCCCCCACCAGGGAGCTCTATCCCCCCACCAGGGAGCTCTATCCCCCCACCAAGGAGCTCTATCCCCCCACCAAGGAGCTCTATCCCCCCACCAGGGAGCTCTATCCCCCCACCAGGGAGCTCTATCCCCCCACCAGGGAGCTCTATCCCCCCACCAGGGAGCTCTATCCCCCCACCAAGGAGCTCTATCCCCCCACCAGGGAGCTCTATCCCCCGCAGGGAGCTCTATCCCCCCACCAGGGAGCTCTATCCCCCCACCAGGGAGCTCTATCCCCCCACCAGGGAGCTCTATCCCCCCACCAGGGAGCTCTATCCCCCCACCAGGGAGCTCTATCCCCCCACCAGGGAGCTCTATCCCCCCACCAGGGAGCTCTATCCCCCCACCAGGGAGCTCTATCCCCCCACCAGGGAGCTCTATCCCCCCACCAGGGAGCTCTATCCCCCCACCAGGGAGCTCTATCCCCCCACCAGGGAGCTCAGCCTACCGCAGGGAGCTCTAACCATGCCTGCCTGATCCACTGTAGAGGTATCCAGAAACCCGAAGTCCAGTTTGCATTACATCAGGGGTGCCCGAAAGGTAGATCCCCACATATTGCAGAACAAGAACTCCTATGATACTTTAGTTTAGTTGTAGTTTTAAAACTGGGGTCGGTCTATCTATCTATCTATCTATCTATCTATCTATGAATCTATCTATCTCTATCTGTCTGTCTATCTGTCACTGTGATAGAGATTTGGGATTTGTATCCGGGATGTTGTATGTGTAAATATAATATTCCCAATGATGATTAGATTTCCATTGATCTATTTCTCTTTATCCATTGAAGGCTGTTTACCCTTCGTTGTCTGTGGTCAGCGAGTAGGTTGGGTTGTGGAATCAGTTGCCCAGCACCTCGCTCAGTTCCCTGCTGTATTCACATGTCGTGGGGGAACGTCTGCTCGGCTGGAGCTAAATGAGGGTCTGCAGACCCCCCAAGAGAGAACTCTGGCTGTACAGAACTTGATGAGATCCCTGCGGACCCAGAAACGGTTTCCCTGTCTCCAAGAATGGCGCAATGAGGTATCAATAGAATTGCTCTGGGTTCTGACCCCCTACACGAGTCTGATCACATTAGCCGGCTGGCTAAAAGGCGAAATATCTGATCGCCAGCCTGGGAGATTCTGCTATTGTGGACAAAAATTGGAAATGCCTTTTAATTCATTCTGTGCACTTTGCTGAATAACCGAGTATTGTCGTCACACAGCAGCCGTAAATAGCAGAGGGTGTTTAACCCCTTAAGGACACATGACAAGTTTGGTCCTTAAGGGGTTAATAAATTGTGCATGGCTTTGGGGAGATGGGGGAACGTTGAAGGTACACTAACAGCACCTAAACCACTTTATTGTAATGCAGAGTGTCCAAAGATCCAATCTCTTTATTCTGACAGAGAATCGGCAATGGCTATTGCTTCTACTGGCTTTTAGAGTGACACTTAAAGGTTCTTTTTAACGAGAACACATGTTAATTTTTTAATGTTTTGCTGAACTGAAATTAAAGGAACAGTCCAAGCACCATCACCACTGTAGTGCGTTGTAGATAGTTACTAGATACTTATCTGGGGTCCCCTAGGTGGTGGTGTGAGTTTCAAGCATTGACTGAGCGCGCCAGTGGATCGTTTAGCCAATCCGCTAAGCCGCAGCACCAGGTCAGACCAATCAGAAATACCTGTAACATAACGACTCCTATACGCTTAATAACCAGCAGCACTATGGAAATAACGGTAAAAGCACTTTCCAAATTGTGTTACAAAGTTAATCTGCTGAATAAAAGACCCCAATATATAATGTGTGAGGGGAACTGAGATTTGTGTTTAATTGTAGTGAGTTGTTTAGTAGATCCACCCTATTGAATGCTGCATATTGTGAAACATGATCCCACTTCTATCTCTGTATTATTCCTCCCACTATGTACAATATATGCAGACCATACCGTGACTAAACCTCTGACTCCTCAGCTCTACGATGTCAAGAGTCAGTACTCGGATCTTCCCTTCCTCAGTATGGAGCGGGCAGCCACACGTGAGTATCTCCCCGCTGTCCCCTCGTACATGGGCTAGTGGGATTTATCTAACTGTGTACACGCATGCAGTGTTTATAGTCTGTAGGGTGTACGCGCACGCAGTGTTTATAGTCTGTAGGGTGTACGCGCACGCAGTGTTTATAGTCTGTAGGGTGTACGCGCACGCAGTGTTTATAGTCTGTAGGGTGTAAGCGCATGCAGTGTTTATAGTCTGTAGGGTGTACGCGCACGCAGTGTTTATAGTCTGGAGGGTGTACGCGCACGCAGTGTTTATAGTCTGGAGGGTGTACGCGCACGCAGTGTTTATAGTCTGTAGGGTGTATGCGCACGCAGTGTTTATAGTCAGTAGGGTGTACGCGCACACAGTGTTTATAGTCTGGAGGGTGTACGCGCACGCAGTGTTTATAGTCAGTAGGGTGTACGCGCACGCAGTGTTTATAGTCAGTAGGGTGTACGCGCATGCAGTGTTTATAGTCAGTAGGGTGTACGCGCATGCAGTGTTTATAGTCAGTAGGGTGTACGCGCACGCAGTGTTTATAGTCTGTAGGGTGTACGCGCATGCAGTGTTTATAGTCTGTAGGGTGTATGCGCACGCAGTGTTTATAGTCAGTAGGGTGTACCTGCACAGTGTGTTTATAGTCTGGAGGGTGTACGCGCACGCAGTGTTTATAGTCTGTAGGGTGTACCCGCACGCAGTGTTTATAGTCTGTAGGGTGTACGCGCATGCAGTGTTTATAGTCTGTAGGGTGTACGCGCATGCAGTGTTTATAGTCTGTAGGGTGTACGCGCATGCAGTGTTTATAGTCTGTAGGGTGTACGCGCACGCAGTGTTTATAGTCAGTAGGGTGTACGCGCATGCAGTGTTTATAGTCTGTAAGGTGTACGCGCACGCAGTGTTTATAGTCTGTAGGGTGTACGCGCACGCAGTGTTTACAGTCAGTAGGGTGTACGCGCATGCAGTGTTTATAGTCTGTAGGGTGTACGCGCACGCAGTGTTTATAGTCTGTAGGGTGTACGCGCACGCAGTGTTTATAGTCAGTAGGGTGTACGCGCATGCAGTGTTTATAGTCAGTAGGGTGTGCGCGCATGCAGTGTTTATAGTCTGTAGGGTGTACCTGCACATGGTGTTTATAATCACTGTAGTGGGCAGTTGTGGCTCTACTGAACCACAAGCGCCCCTGTAGTGATTATACAGCACAACTGCCCCCTGTAGTGATTATAGTGCTAGGACTGCCGCACACCAACCGCCCCCTGCAGTGATTATAGTGCTAGGACTGCCGCACACCAACCGCCCCCTGCAGTGATTATAGTGCTAGGACTGCCGCACACCAACCGCCCCCTGCAGTGATTATAGTGCTCGGTCTGCCGCACACCAACTGCCCCCTGCAGTGATTATAGTGCTAGGACTGCCGCACACCAACCGCCCCCTGCAGTGATTATAGTGCTAGGACTGCCGCACACCAACCGCCCCCTGCAGTGATTATAGTGCTAGGACTGCCGCACACCAACCGCCCCCTGTAGTGATTATAGTGCTAGGACTGCCGCACACCAACCGCCCCCTGTAGTGATTATAGTGCTAGGACTGCCGCACACCAACCGCCCCCTGCAGTGATTATAGTGCTAGGACTGCCGCACACCAACCGCCCCCTGCAGTGATTATAGTGCCAGGACTGCCGCACACCAACCGCCCCCTGCAGTGATTATAGTGCTAGGTCTGCCGCACACCAACCGCCCCCTGCAGTGATTATAGTGCTAGGACTGCCGCACACCAACCGCCCCCTGCAGTGATTATAGTGCTAGGACTGCCGCACACCAACCGCCCCCTGCAGTGATTATAGTGCTAGGACTGCCGCACACCAACCGCCCCCTGCAGTGATTACTCTGGAGGGCTGTCCTAGCACTATAATGTATCAAGCCATTTTTAGAATGCTTTGACTTACCTGAGCCCCAGTAGGTGCCCCCGCGGCTGCAGGCTTGCAGGGTCTTCATGTATCAGTCTGGCCTGTGCACTGTTAGCGCTTGTTATGTCTTCACAGCACTCCTGGGGGTGCCTCGTTATGGGGTGCACGTTAATGGCTACCTGCGTAAAGGAGCTGAAATGTTCATGTGGATTGGACGACGCTCTAAAACAAAACCTTCCTATCCCGGAATGCTGGACCATGTGGTGAGGCTGGGTGAGTGGATCAGACATGGGGGGAAGGCAGAAGCATTGTCCTAACTCTGTCTGTTAACAGGCAGCAGGGGGCATCGCCGCAGGGTCCGGAGTCTGGGAGACGCTGCTGAAGGAGTGCACTGAGGAGGCTTGTATCCCAGAACCCCTTGCAGCCAGTGCACGGCCTGTAGGCACAGTCAGGTATTGAACCTTCTCTAATCTGCACCACCTTCATATTTAACCCTCTGCCTTCCTGGGGCTGTTTAACTTTGTCTTTCCACCCCTGTAATCACTAGTTATGCATACAGACAGCAGGAGGCCGTGTTCCTGGAGTGTCAGTTTGTGTTTGATTTAGAGGTTCCAGAAACATTCAAGCCGAGCGTGGGAGATGGGGAGGTGCAGGACTTCTACTTGTGGCCTTTGGACAAGGTGAGATTGCACTTCTCTCCTGGGACCAAGCACATGTTTGGGTACCTTAAAGGGACACTATAGTCACCTGAACAACTTTAGCTTAATGAAGCAGTTTTGGTGTATAGAACATGCCCCTGCAGCCTCACTGCTCAATCCTCTGCCATTTAGGAGTTAAATCCCTTTGTTTATGAACCCTAGTCACACCTCCCTGCATGTGACTTGCACAGCCTTCCATAAACACTTCCTGTAAAGAGAGCCCTATTTAGACTTTCCTTATTGCAAGTTCTGTTTAATTAAGATTTACTTATCCCCTGCTATGTTAATAGCTTGCTAGACCCTGCAAGAGCCTCCTGTATGTGATTAAAGTTCAATTTAGAGATTGAGATACAATTATTTAAGGTAAATTACATCTGTTTGAAAGTGAAACCAGTTGTTTTTTTTCATGCAGGCTCTGTCAATCATAGCCAGGGGAGGTGTGGCTAGGGCTGCATAAACAGAAACAAAGTGATTTAACTCCTAAATGACAGTGAATTGAGCAGTTAAAATTGCAGGGGAATGATCTATACACTAAAACTGCTTTATTTAGCTAAAGTAATTTAGGTGACTATAGTGTTCCTTTAAATTTCACTGAAAACCTTTCCAATCACAGGTAAAAGACGCCATTGCTAGTGAGGTATTCAAGCCAAACTGTGCACTCGTGATTTTAGATTTTCTAATACGAAATGGATTTGTGGAGCCAGATAAAGGTACGTATTCTGTGCAGGGTGGGGGGTTCTGTTAGTGTGTAAGACATTGTGCTTGTAGATGATGTATTAGCAGGGGGGGGGGGGAGAGGGGGGGTGTTCTGTTAGTGTGTAAGACATTGTAAAAACCAAAGAAAAAATGTTACCTGCGCTCTTCCCAAATCACTATGTATATTTAAAGAAAGATGTAATTTAGTAACTCCAATGGCCACGTCAAGGCAAACCTCTTAGGTGGGTCCTACACTTACCATTCACCTTAATTCTTTGTGACAGAGATGGGTCTTTTTCTAAACCCCTACTTATTAACCCTTAATAGGGAACAAATGGGGTGGGCAGCAGCATTGTAACATAGCTGTGTGATACAAACGTGAAAGAGGTTTGTAGAGTATTAAGAGGGGGGTGTATTAGTGTGTAAGACATTGTGTCTGTAAATGATGTATTATAAGGGTGTGTAAGCAGTATGTAACATATTGTGTGTAGATGATGTATTATAAGGGTGTGTAAGCAGTATGTAATATATTGTTTGTAGATGTATTAGGAGGGTGTGTGTAATATATTGTTGGATATATTATGAGTGAGTGTGTTGACATTGTGATGTTTGTAGATGGTGTAAGGAAAGGGTGTGTTAAAATATATTACATAATGCTATGTTTGTAGATGTATTAGGAGTGAGTGTGTACAACATTGTGTTTGTAGATGATGTATTATAAGGGTGCGTTAGCCGTATGTAATATATTGTGTGTAGATGATGTATTATGAAGGTGTGTGTTGGTGTGTAAGACATTGTGTCTGTAGATGATGTATTAGGAGTGTGTATGACACTGATGTTTGTAGATGAGGTGTGCTCTGTTAGCAGTAATGTTTTTTGTAGATGACACGTTACAATGCTATAATCACTTTTTATAATCCAGAGAAGTTCTATCAGACCTTCGTTGAGAACCTCCATGGACACCTGTAAACACCAGCATGTATGCTCCTCCTAAGATGATGCGTACAAACCTATACATGCAGAAGCGTTCTTGGACAGATAATTACATAAGCTGAAAAGACATGCGTCTATTAATTCCTCTTACATATGTTTTTGCTGTTGATTCAAAAGAAGGCAAAACCCCCAGTTGAAAGCACTTTCCAATTTCCGATATCCCCTTGGAGCAAGAAGCTATTTATAGCCTTGTATATTATGTTTTTGCAAGCATGCATCCAGTTGCTGTTTAAACATCTGTATGGACTCTGTTTCATAGTAAAAATAAGGATGTGGTTTTATCAAAGTCAATAAACATCTTTCCTTTGCCTTAGATGAAATCGCCTTTCTTCCAGTCTAAACGCATGACCTCATGTCATATGTATACCCCTATTTGTGAATAGATTTCCAGATAATGGTTTGTACTGGCCCGAATATATTTGTATAATGTTTTTATAACCCCTTTTGAGGTGCCGTTTTTCCAAACTAAAGAGATTTAAATTTTTTAACCTTTCTTCGTAACTAAAATGCTCCATTCCTTTTATCAATTTTGTAGCTCGTCTCTGCACTTTTTCTAGTGCCATGATATCTTTCTTTAGAACAGGTGCCCAAAATTGCACAGCATATTCAAGGTGTGGTTTACCAGTGATTTATAAATAGGCAAAATGATATTCTCATCCCAATAATTAATGCCCCTATTTATACATGACAAAACCTTACTGGCCTTAGCAACGGCTGATTGTTATAGACTACAAACTATGCAACCATGTCAATGTTGTTAGCCCTAACTCGCTACCTCACTGTTCGTCTCACCTTCTGGGAATTAAACCGTAAGGAGGACCCGGACTCCAATTGTTAAAACATGAAGACCATGCATGGAGCCAAAGATCAGACTTCTGCACCAGGACCTTTCTTACACCTTGGACCCAACAACATTACTGCAAGTCCAATACGTTCATCCTCGGGGGGAATTAAACTTTTCCAGTTACCCCAACATTAATACTAAAAATATCCCCTGCCCCCATCTACAATGCTGTATAGGGCATAACAGGTTTCCCCCCTGTAAAAGGAGGTTTTAGGTTTTTTTTTTTTATCCAGCACAGTGCGAAGCTCCCGGGGCTGATCTTCCCCTCCCCGTCAGGACATCATCCAAAGCTCTCACTGTTCAAGCACAGGCTTCTCAAAGAGCAGCCTATGATTGGTCTGCTTAGCCGGCTCAGCACATGCTGGTGAGGGGGTGGGATTTTGGATGAACAAACAAAACTAGGAGTAACAGCAGGCGGGAGCACACAGTGGAAAGTAATTGTCCCCTTGCAGGAGCTCTGCTTGTAAGGGGAAGATTTAGGCATCGACAGCATGCAGTGCGCGCAGACACCACCTATTTTGAGCTCCATATGTCAGTTCTGGGCTGCCTACGTCACCTGTGCCAAGGGGATGCAACTAGCCTCTAATCCACAATAACTCTGGATGTGCCGTGTTTCAAGTAGCTCCTACCACCATGACCTCATCAAATCACTGAATTGGTCGTGTTTGGACCAACCCTTATTCTGACATCTGTTTTGCGGCTCCATCCGATGCCAGGATTTCCCAAAGCAGGGAGGGCTTCTTTGCAAATTTAGGAGGACACTGTTGGCTGGTGTTCAAGACCCCTTTGCTTACAGTGTTACAGAAATAATACAAATAGTCCTGCGCTTGCACAGCGCCTTGTTGGCTGCAAATCCCAGCCTGTTCTGAAGGGAGATTCCTCTGTCCAGGTCGGCTGTATTGGCCAGAAATCGACACGATCGTTACAGCTCGATTCACTCACACAATACCGAGCTAGTATATAACCTGAAACACTCCTATCTGTATGGAAACTGATGGCACCTTTGTATATACATTATGTGAAATACTAGCACTGTGGCAAACTTCGCGACTCCGGACTGTAAAAGGACTTTCTTACCGTAGACTGTGTTCGGGACTAACAATAGGAGATACGGCCATTTTATTCTATGGGGATACAGCATTCATTTCCTGAACAGTAATCTGCAACACTGCTCGGGAAACGACCTAACTACCGAATGAGAGACCACCCCGGTGAGGTCGTGTGTCTCTCATTAACCCAGTTGCAACATTGTTTCAAGCTGTTAATAGGTTCTGTGTGTGTGTGTGTGTGGTCGCCGTTCGCGTACAGAACACGTGGTGGCGGCCATCTTTGTTCGCTAAAAGTTCAGCGGTGTTTGGTCGTCGAGTGCCTGGAACTGAAATCGGTTACTTGATTTCCAAACACCGCTGGACTTCCATAGCGTTTAGGAAATTAACGCAATCTGTGAGTTCTCCCTTTCCAGACCCGGTTCACTAAAAACGTTTTTCTGTGTGGCGTTCGGCTATTTCTGCAGGGATCTGAGCGGTAATTCGTGAGATTGTACATTCAGATCCCTGCAATCTAATGAGGGGTCATTCGTGGAAATCTGTTGGAAATGACTTGTTATAGATTTTAATGTAAAATAAATTTTACTGTACCGACTGTTAATGCAATTATCTGTGCTTGATGATGTCATCATTGTCCTTGTAGAGCAGGGGATGCTGGGAAATGACCTTGCATGGTCAGTATCCCATAAAGTCCACCTGATTAGAACCCCTGCTATATCAGTCTGGTAACCCCTTGCAAGGGACACCGTATAAATTTGGTGATTTTCCAATAAAGCCCTCAGGGAGTTGACTCCCAGACTATGTGTTGTCTAGTCATTGGGAAAGGGGATTATACTGCGCTACCTGCCTCTTGTATGCTGAATCCTGACTACCAGCGGAGAGATTGTGCATTAACCCTTGCTACTCCGCTACCCGCACGGTTTACACATTAGAATGTGGTTCCGGCCCTACAAATCACCGAACGTTTAATCTACACAAGCATTTGTACAGTGTGGGCAGAGGCTAAAGCTAGTCTAGTTGTAGCAGAGAAAGGAAACTTTATGACAAGACGGTGTATGCAGTGAGTGTTACAAATTAAATTCCTTACATTGTTTAAACAAAGAACAAACAGCTGGGTAGAGGCTCCACGATGGCCAAAGCAGAGTCCCTACACATTAAATGCTTATTACAAGATTCAAATCCAAAATCCAGCAGCTCAGGAAGAGGGTGCACAGATCAAGATGGCCAATTGGATGCAGAATAAAAAATAACTGTAGGATTAGCCGTGTTTGTTGGAATTGGAAATGCTAGTGCAGCTCAGGAGACCCAATCCTTCCAGCAAAGCGCTGGCATTTTCACCCATTTTATTTCTTTGGTGATGCTGGGGTAGAACAAAGACACATTCAGTCTGGAAGTCAGACCTGCACGATTGATATTTAGTATTCATTGACACCCAGACCATTACATTGCAGGACTAAGACTGCCTCAACATGCACTTCCTGCTTGCCAGGTGACTTTTGGTTGCCCGACGCTGGAATCGGGTAAGTACAAAAAAGGTTTTTATTTTATTTTTTAACCCTTACAGTGCTGGATAGTATAGTGCCAGGAATACAGATTTGGCTGGCTGAGCCCCTTCTATTAAACTGCTTGAAAATGATTCCACACAAACCGTGGCAGAAGTCTCTCCAAAACTGCTGTTAACGTTAATCCAATAAAAGACACCTGCTCATTGTTTCCACAAAGCAAGAGGCACCGCTTACTAAACTTGGCTAGAAATTTTATTGTGGAATGGTGTGTGGCAGGAAAAGACAAATTCATTAATTGTTTTTTTTAAAATAAAACTGAGAAGAGAATAAACAATTTAAACAGAATAAAATTAGACAACTTAAAAAAAACATACATCCCTCACAAAGATAAAAAGACCTTAGTGAGACAAAGACAAGATAGAGAGATCTAGAAAGGCCCTAAAGAAGACCACGCTCTGCCTTTTGCTGAGCCCACGGCCAATCTTCCCAAATCTGCAGCACTCATCCCAATCCAAACAGCAGGGGGAATACAGGAAAAACTACAACATGACGCTTCCCTCCTAGAACAATCCCATCCACAGAGACAGTTCTGGAAGAAATACAAATCCCCCACCCTCAAATTCTGCAGATATTTAGCACCCAGTACACCTGTGGGGTACAGAAACACCTGTTAGAATTTAACCCCTACAATTCGAACCACTGACAAGGGTGGTAACACAGGAACACGATCCCATACACAGATGGTGGCGGCTTTGTGGGCAGAGGCTAACTGTTGTGCTTGTCTCCTGTATTTTGTCCCTCACATTCCTCAAAGTTCAAGGAAGTACCTGCCTCTCCCCTTAACCCAGAGTGAGGGCAGAAAGCAGAGGGAAGATGGGAGGGCTTGGCTTCCTTCTTAGAGTAGCTCGCATGTGTTTTTCTTGCGTCCTCGCTTGGCCTGAAGGGCAGCTCTAGTTGCCATTTCAAACACTTCCCTCACACCATCCTTGGTCTTGGCAGAGCATTCCAAATATCCAAAGGCGCTGATCCGGTTAGCCATGTCTCTCCCTTCTTCTGGCTTCACCGGTTCCTGCAAAAATCAAACACATTATATTATGTGTGTCTCTCACCAGCGGCACGCTGTGCACCGGCAGATACACGAGAGAGGACTAACCTGTTTCATTTTGGCCAGCTCTCTGCGGGTGTGCTCATCGTTCCTTAAATCCTTTTTGTTACCAACCAGTATTATGGGGACGTTGGGACAGAAGTGTTTGACTTCTGGAGTCCACTTTTCGGGAATGTTTTCTGGGGGTCAAAGAGAATAGGAAACAAACATTACACAGCCTGTCCACACAACTCCCAAGACTGCCAAATGGATTGAAAAGGCATTTCCTATGGGTTTTACGCCATTCTAGCTATAACAGGCTGTATTACAGGGCCCGTTTGTGGACATAAAACCAAAGCTAAATCTGTCGCGTGTGAAGTCCGCTTTGTATTCTATTTACTAAACACAAAAAATATATTCAGGTTTAAGGTGCATAACATAGTAGTGCTGACCAAACAGACAAATTAAAACCACACACGCACTAAAAATAAAAATTACAAAAAGCCCGAAAGTGGACCAAATAAAAAAAAAGAAAAAAAAAAAAAACTAAATCACATAAATGTCGCCTTTTGCTACATTTACAGAAACAGGGACAGTCTCGAATGATTTAAGATGAAGGGCGGTATCAAATGCTTATTGATATCATAGCTTTAATATAGAGAAGGAGTTTCACTGGATGCCCTCAATCTCGGATTTAAAAAAATGGCATCATATGTCGCAGAGTAGCAGGTGAAGCTTGGACTCCCTCAGTGCCATCCATCTAACCTGCCTATCTGGAGTGCTTTTACACAGGAGCAGCTGAATGTACACAGTAACCCCTGCACATTGTCACGCAGTGCAGAAACTATTTATCCTTACACCATAACCTCTACACTACCATCACACTATTACACTACTGCTTTACACCATAACCTCTACACTACCATCACACTATTACACTACTGCTTTACACCATAACCTCTACACTACCATCACACTATTACACTACTGCTTTACACCATAACCTCTACACTACCATCACACTATTACACTACTGCTTTACACCATAACCTCTACACTACCATCACACTATTACACTACTGCTTTACACCATAACCTCTACACTACCATCACACTATTACACTACTGCTTTACACCATAACCTCTACACTACCATCACACTATTACACTACTGCTTTACACCATAACCTCTACACTACCATCACACTATTACACTACTGCTTTACACAATAACCTCTACACTACCATCACACTATTACACTACTGCTTTACACAATAACCTCTACACTACCATCACACTATTACACTACTGCTTTACACAATAACCTCTACACTACCATCACACTATTACACTACTGCTTTACACAATAACCTCTACACTACCATCACACTATTACACTACTGCTTTACACAATAACCTCTACACTACCATCACACTATTACACTACTGCTTTACACAATAACCTCTACACTACCATCACACTATTACACTACTGCTTTACACAATAACCTCTACACTACCATCACACTATTACACTACTGCTTTACACAATAACCTCTACACTACCATCACACTATTACACTACTGCTTTACACAATAACCTCTACACTACCATCACGCTATTCTACGCACCAAAACAACTTTTGCTTTAAGGGACACTGTAGGCACCCAGACCACTTCAGCTCATTTCCTCTCTGTCTCTCTCTATTTAGACTGGTTACCATTAGTTTTTATTTTATTTTAAGTTTGGTGTATTTTTCTATTATAGAGAAGTCTGGATTGGAACACCCTTGAAGGTGTTTCCCAGGAGTATAGGGTTGGAACACTAAGGGTGACTACTTGTGGAGGAGTTTACTATATGTGGGGCTATATGAATGTGAGATTATGATCCACACATTCCATTACCCACTACTCTCCACCTAGCCTCTCCACCCATATGAGTGTTTCTATACCCTTAGCCCAAGCATCATTGAGTCATTATTATTTTTCTTTTCTTTTTAGAAGGATTATATACAGTAGGCTACTATTTAGCCACCTATCTCTATTTTTGATGGTGGGTTATTCCTCTTAACTGACTATCTATTTAGATTGGTATTTATGTATACATTGTATTATATACCTTAATAAAGTTATTTATTATTTTCTTTCCTGTTAACATTTACTATTGGAATTGGACTGGGTAATTGTCCTCATGGTTGTCTCTTAGTTAGACCACCTTTGGATTTATTTTCTTTGTTTCACTTCAGCTCATTGTTTTTATAAACTGCAATAATTATCCGCTAGTTCGTCTACCAGACAGCCACTAGAGGGACTTCCGGTCGCCTAAACGACGTTGGACGTCCTCACACTATGCATGAGGACTTCCACCATCACTGGAATTCCCATAGGAAATCATTGAATAATGCATTCGGTCCCTCAGCGCTGGACCCAGGTAAGTGACAGGAGTTAGTAACCCCTTCAATACCACGTTTGGTGGGCCTTGACAAAGGGGGAAGCTATAGTGCCAGGAAAACGAGTTTGTTTTCCTGGCCCTAAAGTTTACCTTTAATGAAGCAGTTTTGGTGTATAGAACATGCCCCTGCAGTCTGTCTGCTCAATCCTCTGCCATTTAGGAGTTAAATCCCTTTGTTTATGTAGCCCTAGTCACACCTCCCTGCATGTGACTTACAAAGCTTTCCTAAACACTTCCTGTAAAGAGAGATCTAATGTTTACACTTCCTTTAATGCACTGTTTAGCCCCTTAAGGACGGCGGGTGTGCTATGCCGTCCTTGGGGACCCGGCTCTAAACGCCTGGGGGGGCGGCATAGCACGTCCCAGCCGTCCTATTTACTTACCCGGTCGCCGGCGATCGAGCTGTGGGGGCCTCACCTGGCAGCCCAGGGAGTCCCCCTCCATCCGTTTCGGCCCCCCTGGGCCATGTGATCGCGAGGACCTTGCGATCACATGGACGGCATAGCAGTCAGTGCCAGCAGGGGGAGTGCCTGTAATGACAGGTACTCCCCCTGCTGCCGTAAAAAAATAAAAATAATTAAAGTTTAAAACATTATACTTGGATCACACATATACATAGACAGTGTATTTGTGTGTGATAGATTTTATATATGAATATATAAAATATGTGTGTATTTTAATATTAAGATATAATTATATATCAAAATACACGTAGAATGATATTGATTAAATATATAATCATTTATATATGTACATACGTTAAATATATGTAAATTCGTTCTAACGGTATGCAAATGGGGTATGTCCAGTCTTTTTTAGGAGCCACTTAGTCACAAACACTGGTGTTTAAATTAGTTTTTTTGCATTTTTCCACACACACAAAAACAAATATTAGCACTAACTTTGGCTAGTGTTTGTGACCAAGTGGCTACTAAAAAAAAAAAAAAAAAGACTGGATATACCACATTTGCAATACCTTGGGTTGTCTACTATTGCAAATGTTATGCCATCATGGGGGTAATTCTCATTCCTGGGCTACCATACGCTCTCAAAGGGAACGTTACCAATCTGGAGAATTTCAACGTGAAAAAAATGTAACACATTATATATCATTTTATTCGGGGGAAATATATAATAAGTGTGGGTGCACTTAATATGAAAGAGGCGAATTACGGTTGAACAGACATATAGTCAAATTCCAGGTTTGTTTACAACGTGTACATTTGGCTCAGTCCTTAACCCCTTAACGACCGCTGACGGTTCAGGACCGTCAGCGGTAAAACGTGCGTTTGGACCGCTGACGGTCCTGAACCGTCATAACGGTTTTGGGCTACTTACCTGATCGCCGTCGGTCCCACGGCGGCGATCAGTGCTCCACCCGGTCCAGGGGGGTTGCCTGTCTGCCCAGGCAGTCCCCCTTCGGCAGATCAGGACCCCACGGCCATGTGATCACTCGATCACATGACCGCAATAGGTGTCCATGTGTCTGCCTGCAGGGGGACTGTCTGTGCTGACAGGCAGTCTCCCTGCAAGTGAAAAATCCAAAATAAAGTGTAAAAAAAAAATCTGTGTAAAAAAAAAAAATAATATGTGTATATATATGCTATATATACATGTATTATATCTATATATACCTATATATAATATATGTATATATATCATATATATAATGTCACACTAAGTGTATTTTTATATTTATATATACGTATATAATTATAAAAATACACTTATATTTAAATTACACACGAATATATACAATATATATAATAACTATATATATGGTATATATATATTATTATAAAATACAAATAATATGTTAATAAAAATAAATAACAAAAAATAAAAATAATTTTTAATAATTAAAAAAAAATTATATATATATATTCAGTTTTATTCTAACAGTATTTTGATATTGATATATATATATTTATATCAAAATATACTTAGAATGTAATGATATATATATCTATGTATAAATAAATAAATAAAAATAATACGAAATATACATATGTCCACATACATAATTACATAAATAATTTCATAAATATACACGTAGACGTCAAATATATAAATATGTATATATATTAAAATTCTACGTGCATATTTATGTAATATTTTTACCTAATTAAGTAATTTTAATGATTGCAATTTGAGGGACCTGCCTGCCAACCCAGGCCAAAAGTCCAGATAATTTAATTTGCTAGCACTGTGTTTAACCCTGTAACTTTCTATGACACCCTAAATCCTGTACATGGGGGTACTGTTTTACTCGGGAGACTTCGCTGAACACAAATATTAGTGTTTCAAAACAGTAAAACATATCACAGCGATGATATTGTCAGTGAAAGTGAAGTTTTTTGCATTTTTCACACACAAACAGCTCTTTCACTGAGGATATTATTGCTGTGATATATTTTACTGTTCTGATACACTAATATTTGTGTTCAGCGAAGTCTCCTGAGTATAACAGTACCCCACATGTAGAGGTTTTATAGTGTTTGTGAAAGTTACAGGGTCAAATATAAGGCTTGATTTTACTTTTTTTTTTTTTATTGAAATTTGTCAGATTGGTTAGGTTGCCTTTGAGAGCGTATGGTAGCCAAGGAATGAGAATTAGCCCCATGATGGCATACCATTTGCGAAAGAAGACAACCCAAGGTATTGCAAATGGGGTATGTTCAGCTTTTTTTAGTAGCCACTTAGTCACAAACACCGGCCAAAGTTAGCGTTTTTTGCATTTTTAACACACAAACAAATATAAATGCTAACTTTGGCCAGTGTTTGTGACTAGGTGGCTACTAAAAAAAACTGGACATACCCCATTTTGAATACCCTGGGTTGTCTACTTTAAAAAATATGTACCGTATTTATCGGCGTATAACACGCACTTTTTCTCCCTGAAAATAGGGAGAAAATCATGGGTGCGTGTTATACGCCGATATCCTACATTTACTTACCTGTCTTGAAGCGTGGGCCGGCTTCACAGCGCGCACCGCGGAACTGGAACTTAAATTTCAGGTTCCGGTTTCCAGGGGGACTGAAAGGAAGTGTGCACACTATTGTGTGCACACTTCCTTTCAGTCCCGCCGGAAACCGGAACCTGAAATTTAAGTTCCAGTTCCGCGGTGCGCGCTGTGAAGCCGGCCCACGCTTCAAGACAGGTAAGTAAATATGGGACAGAGGGAAAGTGCACTAGGGGACACTATGGGAGGGGGGGGGGGACACACTATGGGGGGTGGAGAATACTATGGGAGGGGGGAGAGAATATTATGGGGGGGAATACTATGGGAGGGGGAAGAGAATACTATGGGAGGGGGGAGAGAATACTATGGGAGGGGGGGAGATTACTATGGAAAGGGGGGGGGAACACTATGGGATGAGGGGGGGGAATACTATGGGAGAGGTGGAAATTTCCTGGAATTTCCTTCTGGAAATGAGGTGCGTGTTATACGCCGGGGCGTGTTATACGCCGATAAATACGGTACATGTTAGGTGTGTTTCGGGGATTTATGACAGATAACGGTGTAACAATGTCACTATTGATACATTTAAAATATATATATATTGAAACAGCAATTTCCTACTTGTATTTATAGGCCTATAACTTGCAAAAAAAAGCAATAAAGCATGTAAACACTGGGTGTTTTTAAACTCGGGACAAAATTTTGAATCTATTTAGCAGTTTTTTTCATTAGCTTTTGTAGATAAGTAAAAGATTTTTCAAGTAAAAGTCCAAAAACATGTTTTTTTTTTTATTTTTCACCATATTTTATTATTTTTTTTAAATACAATATATGACATAATATATATACTGGTATGTAAAGAAAGCCCTTCTTGTCGTGAAAAAAACAGTATATAACTTGTATGGGAACCGTAAATGAGAGAGCGGAAAATTACAGCTAAACACAAACACCACAAAAGTGTTAAAACTGCTCTGGTCCTTAACGTACAAACATCGCAAAAACAGGCCGGTCCTGAAGGGGTTAAGGGATTAATTTAGAATTTCTCTTGCTCTGCTAATAGATTGCAAGACCTACACTAACCGGCCACTTCATGATAGAATAAAACTATTCCTACTCTCACTGGCCGCGTCACGGTAGAATAAGACGGTTCCTACTCTCACAGAGTCACAGAATGAAGTGGAGGTTGCTCACTTGCCATAACTATGAGAGGAGAATGTTACTTACCCAAACTGTCTGGACTGTCGATAGAGAAACACATAAGAATTACGTCTGTGTCGGGGTAAGAAAGAGGTCTAAGACGATCATAATCCTCCTGACCAGCTGTATCCCAGAGTGCGAGCTCTACCTGCAAAACCCAAAAGCATACACACATTATCCTCCCCCCTGAGGACCATAGCTCCCCCAACCCTCCCACCCGGGAAGGACATGACTCCCATCTCCTTCTTCACAACCTGCCAATCTGGAACCGTACGTCACTGACCACTCCCCTTCTCTCCACCCCCCCCAGCCACACGTCACTGACCACTCCCCTTCTCCCCCCCACAGCCTGCCACACGTCACTGACCACTCCCCTTCTCCCCCCACAGCCTGCCACACGTCACTGACCACTCCCCTTCTCCCCCCACAGCCTGCCACACGTCACTGACCACTCCCCTTCTCCCCCCACAGCCTGCCACACGTCACTGACCACTCCCCTTCTCCCCCCCACAGCCTGCCACACGTCACTGACCACTCCCCTTCTCCCCCCCACGTCACTGACCACTCCGCTTCTCCCCCCCACAGTCTGCCACACGTCACTGACCACTCCGCTTCTCCCCCCCACAGTCTGCCACACGTCACTGACCACTCCGCTTCTCCCCCCCACAGTCTGCCACACGTCACTGACCACTCCCCTTCTCCCCCCCACAGCCTGCCACACGTCACTGACCACTCCCCTTCTCCCCCCCCACAGCCTGCCACACGTCACTGACCACTCCCCTTCTCCCCCCCACAGCCTGCCACACGTCACTGACCACTCCCCTCCCCCCCCCCCCACAGCCTGCCACACGTCACTGACCACTCCGCTTCTCCCCCCCACAGTCTGCCACACGTCACTGGCCACTCCGCTTCTCCCCCCCACAGTCTGCCACACGTCACTGACCACTCCGCTTCTCCCCCCCACAGTCTGCCACACGTCACTGACCACTCCGCTTCTCCCCCCCACAGTCTGCCACACGTCACTGACCACTCCGCTTCTCCCCCCCACAGTCTGCCACACGTCACTGACCACTCCGCTTCTCCCCCCCACAGTCTGCCACACGTCACTGACCACTCCCCTTCTCCCCCCCACAGCCTGCCACACGTCACTGACCACTCCCCTTCTCCCCCCACAGCCTGCCACACGTCACTGACCACTCCCCTTCTCCCCCCCACTCCCCTTCTCCCCCCCACAGCCTGCCACATGTCACTGACCACTCCCCTTCTCCCCCCCCCAGTCTGCCACACGTCACTGACCACTCCCCTTCTCCCCCCCACAGCCTGCCACACGTCACTGACCACTCCCCTTCTCCCCCCCCACAGCCTGCCACATGTCACTGGCCACTCCCCTTCTCCCCCCCACAGTCTGCCACACGTCACTACTGACCACTCCCCTTCTCCCCCCCCACAGCCTGCCACACGTCACTACTGGCCACTCCCCTTCTCCCCCCCCACAGCCTGCCAATCTGTAACCGAGGGTGTGTCACTGTGTATGGGATCAGGGCTATACCCTCCTCTGATAAACACACACTTACCTGCTTCGAATCCACTTCAATATCTGCAACATAGTTTTCAAAGACAGTGGGTACATAGACTTCAGGGAACTGGTCTTTACTGAACACAATGAGAAGACAAGTCTTTCCACAGGCCCCATCACCAACAATGACAAGCTTCTTGCGTATGGCAGCCATTCCTGGGGTTAACGAGAAGGATGATAGTAAGAGAGATCTGTGCAATCCACAAACTGCAATGTGGGCATCAATATCACAGGGACTCAAGCAGCTCCCACGACTCCATATCACAGGGACCCCCAGCCCCCCCACCAGCAGATGCCTCGACTCCATATTACTATTACAGGCACACCTGACCCTAATATACTGCGGGGGGGTGGGGGTCGGAGCACACCTGACCCCTTATACACTGCGGGGGGGCACAGCTGACCCTAATATACTGTGGGGGGGGGCACAGCTGACCCCAATATACTGTGCGGGGGGGGGGCACAGCTGACCCCAATATACTGTGGGGGGGGCACAGCTGACCCCAATATACTGTGGGGGGGGGGGCACAGCTGACCCCAATATACTGTGGGGGGGGCACAGCTGACCCCAATATACTGTGGGGGGGGGCACAGCTGACCCTAATATACTGGGGGGGGGGGGCACAGCTGACCCCAATATACTGTGGGGGGGGGGGCACAGCTGACCCTAATATACTGTGGGGGGGGGGCACAGCTGACCCCAATATACTGTGGGGGGGGGCACAGCTGACCCCAATATACTGCGGGGGGTGGGGGTCAGAGCACACCTGACCCCTTATACACTGCGGGGGGGGGGGGCACAGCTGACCCTAATATACTGTGCGGGGGGGGGCACAGCTGACCCCAATATACTGTGCGGGGGGGGGCACAGCTGACCCCAATATACTGTGCGGGGGGGGGCACAGCTGACCCCAATATACTGTGGGGGGGGCACAGCTGACCCCAATATACTGTGGGGGGGGCACAGCTGACCCCAATATACTGTGGGGGGGGCACAGCTGACCCCAATATACTGTGGGGGGGCACAGCTGACCCTAATATACTGTGGGGGGGGCACAGCTGACCCCAATATACTGCGGGGGGGGGGGCACAGCTGACCCTAATATACTGTGGGGGGGGATATACTGTGCGGGGGGGGCACAGCTGACCCCAATATACTGTGCGGGGGGGGGCACAGCTGACCCTAATATACTGTGCGGGGGGGGGCACAGCTGACCCTAATATACTGTGGGGGGCACAGCTGACCCCAATATACTGTGGGGGGGGGCACAGCTGACCCTAATATACTGTGGGGGGGGGCACAGCTGACCCCAATATACTGTGGGGGGGGCACAGCTGACCCTAATATACTGCGGGGGGTGGGGGTCGGAGCACACGTGACCCCTTATACACTGCGGGGGGGGGGGGGGGCACAGCTGACCCTAATATACTGTGGGGGGGATATACTGTGGGGGGGGGCACAGCTGACCCTAATATACTGTGCGGGGGGGGGGGCACAGCTGACCCCAATATACTGTGGGGGGGGCACAGCTGTCCCCAATATACTGTGGGGGGGGGCACAGCTGACCCTAATATACTGTGGGGGGGGGCACAGCTGACCCTAATATACTGTGGGGGGGGGCACAGCTGACCCTAATATACTGTGGGGTGGGGGGCACAGCTGACCCTAATATACTGTGCGGGGGGGGGTGGGGGGCACAGCTGACCCCTTATACAATGCGGGGGGGGGGCACAGCTGACCCTAATATACTGTGGGGGGGGGCACAGCTGACCCCAATATACTGTGGGGGGGCACAGCTGACCCCAATATACTGTGGGGGGCACAGCTGACCCCAATATACTGTGGGGGGGCACAGCTGACCCCAATATACTGTGGGGGGGGGCACAGCTGACCCTAATATACTGTGGGGGGGGGCACAGCTGACCCTAATATACTGTGGGGGGGGGCACAGCTGACCCCAAAATACTGTGGGGGGGGCACAGCTGACCCCAAAATACTGTGGGGGGGGCACAGCTGACCCTAATATACTGTGGGGGGGGGCACAGCTGACCCTAATATACTGTGGGGGGGGGGCACAGCTGACCCCAATATACTGTGGGGGGGGCACAGCTGACCCCAATATACTGTGGGGGGGGGCACAGCTGACCCCAATATACTGTGGGGGGGGCACAGCTGACCCTAATATACTGTGGGGGGGGCACAGCTGACCCCAATATACTGTGGGGGGGGCACAGCTGACCCCAATATACTGTGGGGGGGGGCACAGCTGACCCCAATATACTGTGGGGGGGGCACAGCTGACCCCAATATACTGTGGGGGGGGCACAGCTGACCCCAATATACTGTGGGGGGGGCACAGCTGACCCTAATATACTGTGGGGGGGGGCACAGCTGACCCCAATATACTGTGGGGGGGGGGCACAGCTGACCCTAATATACTGTGGGGGGGGGCACAGCTGACCCCAATATACTGTGGGGGGGGGCACAGCTGACCCTAATATACTGTGGGGGGGGGCACAGCTGACCCCAAAATACTGTGGGGGGGGCACAGCTGACCCCAAAATACTGTGGGGGGGGCACAGCTGACCCTAATATACTGTGGGGGGGGGGCACAGCTGACCCTAATATACTGTGGGGGGGGGGCACAGCTGACCCCAATATACTGTGGGGGGGGCACAGCTGACCCCAATATACTGTGGGGGGGGCACAGCTGACCCCAATATACTGTGGGGGGGGCACAGCTGACCCCAATATACTGTGGGGGGGGCACAGCTGACCCCAATATACTGTGGGGGGGGCACAGCTGACCCCAATATACTGTGGGGGGGGGGCACAGCTGACCCCAATATACTGTGGGGGGGGGCACAGCTGACCCTAATATACTGTGGGGGGGGGCACAGCTGACCCCAAAATACTGTGGGGGGGGCACAGCTGACCCCAAAATACTGTGGGGGGGGCACAGCTGACCCTAATATACTGTGGGGGGGGGCACAGCTGACCCTAATATACTGTGGGGGGGGGGCACAGCTGACCCCAATATACTGTGGGGGGGGCACAGCTGACCCCAATATACTGTGGGGGGGGCACAGCTGACCCTAATATACTGTGGGGGGGGCACAGCTGACCCCAATATACTGTGGGGGGGGCACAGCTGACCCCAATATACTGTGGGGGGGGGGCACAGCTGACCCCAATATACTGTGGGGGGGGCACAGCTGACCCTAATATACTGTGGGGGGGGGGCACAGCTGACCCCAATATACTGTGGGGGGGGCACAGCTGACCCCAATATACTGTGGGGGGGGGGCACAGCTGACCCCAATATACTGTGGGGGGGGCACAGCTGACCCCAATATACTGTGGGGGGGGGGCACAGCTGACCCCAATATACTGTGGGGGGGGGGCACAGCTGACCCCAATATACTGTGGGGGGGGCACAGCTGACCCCAATATACTGTGGGGGGGGGGGCACAGCTGACCCCAATATACTGTGGGGGGGGGGCACAGCTGACCCTAATATACTGTGGGGGGGGGTCTAGGCCGCAGAGCTTGCAATCGTTGCCCCCCCTCTCTCTCCCCAGTGGGGGCCGGGCTGCCGGTCAGGGCGGAGAGGGGCCCCCGGGGGACACACACTCACCCTCCGCTCTCTCCCGCTCCGTCCAGACTCCCCTGTCTGGCGCCCTGACGTCAGCAGCCGAAGAACCAATTGGAACAGACCGACAGCTGCAGGGACCAATGGCAGCGCAGAGTGTCAGAGGGGGGCGGAACTTACCCGTAACTGACATATGGCGCCAGCCAATCAGCGACCGCTAGTGACAGGCAACAGGGAGAGGCTCCTAGAGTGCTAAACTGCCGAGAAAACTCCGACCCGGAAGTCCTTATCCGATGTGACGTATTCAACTGCTGCGTCATCAAACCGCGCCACATTTAAACCTGTCTCATATAAAGACAAACTGTATATAAACACAATGGTCTCAATAAAGTGACGTCACTAACCGCCCCCCCGCGCCCTCCGTGACATCACTAACCGTCCCCCCCGTGACATCACTAACCGCCCCCCCGCACCCTCCGTGACATCACTAACCGCCCCCCGTGCCCTCCGTGACATCACTAACCGCCCCCCCGCGCCCTCCGTGACATCACTAACCGCCCCCCCGCGCCCTCCGTGACATCACTAACCGCCCCCCGTGCCCTCCGTGACATCACTAACCGCCCCCCCGCGCCCTCCGTGACATCACTAACCGCCCCCCGCGCCCTCCGTGACATCACTAACCGCCCCCCCCGCGCCCTCCGTGACATCACTAACCGCCCCCCGCGACATCACTAACCGCCCCCCGCGCCCCCCGTGACATCACTAACCGTCCCCTTGCTACATATTGCCTGCCGCAGGTCCCGCGCCCTCCGTGACATTAATACAAGTTGTATTATATATAGCTGCAATTATTATTATTTTAATATTTATATAGCGACAGATTCCGTAGCGCTGTATGGCACCCACAGTGGGAACCTTGTCAGCGTGGTGACATAGCCAACGCTTCCTAACGGGGACCTCTACAGGTTGAAACACGTCAGTGCGTTACACCTTTTATTTGGTCACATTTGATAAATTAATACCCAATAAAGCTTGGTGTTGCATACAATATAGAGTACAATTGTCCCTTCCCAGGGACCGTACCCCTATATATATATATATATATATATATATAATATCTCTCCCTCATCACCGAGCACTCTCGGTGTCCAAATAGCGGCCTGAAAGAGAATCCATGCCCAAGTTGCAGTGTAGTTTACTGGGTGAGGAGTTCCAGATGTGCGGTAACTTAGTCCCAGTCTACTCCTCTGGGGAGGGGAGCACTCTCAAATTCCAGATATCCTCCCGCAAGTTCTGAGGTCCCATGTATTTAGGGCCACCCGATACATCTTTCATCAGGCACCGCTGCCATTTAAGAGTGACCAGGCCCTGCCCAGTATGAAGCAAGTCACTTCCTCCCAGCTTATCAATGAACTGTGAAAAGAGGGGAGAACCAGACACGAAGAAGAGTCTGACTCCTATCTCACTGAGACACAGGACCACCCTCCTGCCCTAAAAAAAAAAGGGTATGGAAGCAGGGGTGGCTTAAAATATGTAATGTGATAATTCTGTGTATGTGTATATATGTGTTACATGTTATCTATGTATTTATTACATGTCTGCATCTGTGTGTGACAAGTGTGTATGTGCATGGACCTTCATCCCAGCAAACACTAAACGCAAGTACACCACTGTTTTCAAATAGCAAGAGCACATGGAAACATACAACTGCATTCGAATGCCAACACTACACGTAAAAACATTCACACACAAAAACATAGCTCGCATCCGCCACTTTCTTGCACCAGATACTACCAAGGAGTTTGTCCATGCTCTAGTAATTTCCCGCATGGATTATTGTAACCCTCTCCTGATTGGTCTTCCCAATAGCCGTACTGCACCCTTACAGTCCGTAATGAATGCTGCTGCTAGATTGATTTTCCTCTCTAGTCGTTTCTCTCACACCTCACCCCTCTGCCAGTCCTTACATTGGCTTCCTGTATGCTATAGGAGTCAATTCAAGGTACTAACTCACACCTATAAAGCACTGAACAACTCTAGCCCCTCATATCTCCTCACAGATCCATAGGTATGTCCCTTCTCGGTCTCTCCGTTCTGCCCGTGACCACCTGCTGTCCGTTGTCCGCACTCGTACGGCCAACTCGCGCTTGCAGGACTTCTCACGGGCGGCTCCCTTCCTATGGAATAGCCTGCCTACCGCCATCAGACTCTCCCCTAGTCTTGCATCTTTTAAGAAGTGCCTTAAAACCCATCTCTTTAGGAAAGCTTATGGCCTCCAAGACTAACCCTTACCTCACATACCTGTCTCTTGCCCTCTCCTAAAGGGCAGCCCACCTTATTCGATTGTAAATTCCTGTCCTAATGTGTTTTACACCCCACCTCCTATAGAATGTAAGCTCGTTTGAGCAGGGTCCTCTTCAACCTATTGTTCCTGTAAGTTTATTTGTAATTGTCCTATTTATAGTTAAATCCCCCTCTCATAATATTGTAAAGCGCTACGGAATCTGTTGGCGCTATATAAATGGCAATAATAAATAAATAAATAATTATACAGCTCTGCGAGGGTGGGAGACTATAGATCCCCACCTGCACAAGCATTTTGGGATTTGTACAACAGATTGCAATTAACCTTTTGGCCAATCTTGAGTCCAGAGATCCACTCTAACTTTAATTGCAGGTTCTGGAGGTGCTTTTTGGGCCAGTGTTCAGCATGGAGGTGCTGCATGTTCCCCATAGAGATGCATTGATTTAAAGCATCTCTATGAGGAGATGCTGATTAGCGCATGCACAATATCCTCCTAATGCTTTCCAATTTTATTTTCCCAAATATCCAATTCAAATCAGTTTGCTTTTCTAAACAGATTTATTTTAATTTTTTTTAATTTTTAATAGAGTTAGCCAGAAAAGATGCCATCTCAAAAGGTCACAATTCCTTTGGTAACATACATTTCAAGATTGAAGGCGTTTATGACCGTAGAGGTGAGATTTTTAAAATCTGGTAAAAAAAAAAAAAAATAATGCACAGATAGACGTCAGAGTAGCTTACCTGACTGCTCAGAGTGATCAGGAATTTCAGCAGCTTCATTTTAATTAGGGGAGAAAATAGCTTTTCAGTTGCCTATCGTCCTTACTTCATCGTTGTGTTCAAAATTGATCACAATTTGGTATTTCTAGTAATAGTGTCCATACAGTACTACAATATCTGTGCATTACACTCCTGTTATAGGAAATTAAGTCAATTATTTATAAACAGGAAAAAGCTAATCTTGTTCTGGCAAAAAACAATTCATAGGATCTAATTTAAATTCAGAGACTTGAGTCGACCAAATTCTAAAAGTCCGTCAAAGAAGCTTGGCAAACCCTGAACTAATCACACATGCCATTGAGCAATTTGGGCCGATTAAGCAATCTTCTGTCAGCTTGCACCATGTGATATTTCCAAGACCGTTCCATAGAGCCCTATAATAGGGTAACATGTATTCACCTCGGTCCAGGTATTTCTGAAATGCTAATATAAGATCACGCAGCTTGAGAGGAACTTCATTAATGGTCAAAGAGAAAACGAAGATCCATCAGCAACGTTTCCAGACATTGATAGAACGAAGCCAAAATACCACCACTGGCAGATAGAGTAGCAAAACATTACATCTTTGGCACTTTGCATTTCTTCAGAGACCAGACTTTCATTTAGGGTTTCACATTAGACCTTCAAGCCTTCCGGTACAGTGCATGGGTCAAGGATTGTGTTAGTAACTCCTTATTATGGAATGACTCTAATATGTTCCAACCCAAGTAGAGCGGTGGATGAAGCCGTTATTATGGAGGACAGAAGTTAAGATTTCCATAAGACAAGGTCAGTGGTCTGTGTGGCCATGGAACAAAAGCTTTTCTATTTGGTTACATTATGATATCAGCAGATTGGTCCAGACAATGCATCATAAGTCGATGGAATATTTAGCTTTATAGGAGCCCCATGTGATAAATTTCAGCCTTTTACAGCAATTAACTTCTTACTGACATGGAGGTAACAAAGACAAAAGGGATTACTGATAAGAGCATTTATTCCGGGCTGTATCGATTTAATTACAATCTGAAATCAATCATTGTATCATAGTTTCCTAATAATTTTCATATCTTTACCAGTTCTCATCTTTTCAGCCTGAAATTTTCAAGAAGGAAGTTTTCTTCTTGTGCAGTGAGTATAGGCGTTCAAACAGCCTATGGTGATTACATACAGTTTAGGTTCCAGTTCTGATGGTTATTGAGCCCTTTTGATGTTGAGTAGTGTTATTTAGAGCCGATGCATTACCCAACATTATACCGTGTGTTTATTCATTCTATGCTATTAAAAACAGTAAAAAGAAACATATGAACCCTCTGTGTCATCCAACAATATCCAGACTCCGTAAAATCCTGGATTTCTACCATGTACCCGGTGGGGGGGGGGGGGAGCGGCGCTTAAGTAATTACTGGGAATGATATAACTTAGCAGGCAGGGAGGTTTAAGAATTTCTGCGTTTGATATATTCTAGCAGACGGGGAAGTTAAATAGCATCTGGGTTTGATATAACCTAGCGGGCAGGGAGGTTAAATGAATACTCCAGCCACCGTAATAGCTTTGCCTTATCTAACTTATGGTTCCAATAGCCAGTTTATGAACATTTAACGCTAGAGATGGGGCCCTTTGACCTCTCCTTTCAGCTCTGGTCCAATGCTTCAATGTGAAAACTTTAAACTGGACATTGCTGATGGGCTGAGTGTGTAAGCCGACATCCTTAAAGGGATCCTACAGTGCCAGGAAAACAGGTTAATAGGTACCCCCACCCCTGCAGGGCTGAAGGGGTTAAGACCCCTTCAGCCACTTGCCTGAATCCAGCTCTGATGTCTCCTGGCTTTGGGCTAGGCTCTGCCCACGCTCCTCCGCCGGCGGAGACGTAAGGCACATACGCGGCAATGGTTGCGCGCGCATTAGACCTCCCCGTAGGAAAGCATTATTCAATGCTTTTTGAATGGGGAAAATCTGACACCAAGTGGTCTGGGTGCCTAGTGTCTATTTAACCTACCTCCACATTCACATAACATTGCAAGAAAGGAATTATATAATCGTTTAAGAGTTCCAGGGAGTCATTTTTTTTACAAAATGTGCTTTAACCCCTTAAGGACCAAACTTCTAGAATAAAAGGGAATCATGACATGTCACACATGTCGTGTCCTTAAGGGGGTTAAATCACCTTGCAGGTTGAGTGACCTACAATATTGCCCCTTTAAAGACCCTAGGGATTGTAATCGGAGATGGGACAGGTTTAAGATTACACCTTGTATTATGTGGAGGGGAAAGGAGAGCTACATACCTGCAGGACAAATAACTAACTTGAGACAATGCCCAGCAGTCAATCCACCACACATCTCCATGTTCTTTCATTTTTATTATGTTTTGATTCAAACACAGTATAAAGAAACATTTCTACAAGGTGAGCAGTATTTTCATACCTTATCATTACACTAAAGCTATGTCTTGCCAGTCTCCAGCTCTCTGGTCAGCAAATTGCGGGCACTCCCAATAAGCACCATGCAGCTGGACACACAGGATGGAGGGTAAGTCCTTCCAGGCCACCCTCTGAAAGTAATTCACCTTTTTACTAGCAGGGGTTGTACACACACTGCTAATAGAAGGGTTATGCAGCCATGTGAAGCTGGACAGCCGAAGAGACTTACACGAAGCAGAAAGAAGGAGAGCCCAGACAACTTCTCTACAGTCATTAATAACCAGAGGTAAGAAGCCAAGTAGCACTGGGCAGATTGGAGTCAGACCGGAGATAAGGCAGGGAGTGATCTTAATTTAACAGAGTGCTCACAAAATCCACAAAACCAGACACGTGAACAAAAATCAAGTTACAGAGACTCCATGAGGTTTGTATCCCGGCCACGTCAGGGAAGGGGTGAGTATCTAGCAGGAGATGAGAGATCTATGGTTAGCCCTCGTCTCAGTGCTTTTCCAAGCTGCTCCTTTGCTACTCATGCTCAGCGGATGGTGTAACGCACATATGGAACCTCCACATCCTCTCCAGTCTCGTCATTGCAGCAGAGTTCAAACACCAACGCCTTTACATGCTTCCCGATCTTCTTCTTAGACACCTTGGTGACAATTTCAGTCATCCTAGAAGACAGGAGAGAAGTGATTTACACATACTAGCTTCCGTCACACATTAAGGGACACTGCCAGAGGGCACATATTTTAGGCATCCAGGTACAGATTTAAACTGTCCAGCCTATATCCAGACCTAAACTCAGTGTTTTGGTAATATTACTTTCATAGTTCAGTTTCCCAATATTAGAAGATACCCGCTAGATTGAGTAGGATTTTATCACAGGCTTATTGTGAGCCAATTCTGCAGTCAGAATGGCCCTGTACTACACGCAGAGGTTTTACTCCATTCAGTACGGAGCCATTTCAACAAAAACAAATAGACAATGACACAGTAAGAGCTCAGTCTGGCTGCAGGTCATACAAATGTTCGCCACCTAGAGAGACAGCCACACATTTATATCAAGGCTGCATAAACCAGTGATTTAACTCCTAAATGGCAGAACATTTTGCAGTGAGACTGCAGGGGCATGATCTATACACCAAAACTGCTTCATGAAGCTCAAGTTGTTTTGGTGCTAAAACAGTATCACTTTATATGAGAGTTAAACATATAGTGGTTCTGATAAAGACTGTTCCTACGGTCTGAGAAAAGGCAGTGTTTAACACTTCTAGTGGCTGTTACCCAGATGTGCTTCCTATTGTGGTGCTGCAGGACTGATGTTTGGTATCACCGCACTCTGCACCAAGACGCTGAATGCAAGTATTGGATTACGGTCACTGATTATTATAACAAGAACCGTGCGAGGGGTCACTGTAATATTACACAGGTTTGATTTCCAAGGTTAGAGTGCTCCCCTAAGTAACTACTTTACATGTGGGGACACTTTGCATCGGCAGGGTCTGTGTACATTAGATTCTCTAAAAGCGAACAGGAGGACCATACGTACGGTTGCTCGAGTCGTTCGTTCAGCTTGGCAGCAGGCATGAAAAACGAGTACAGCATTGAAACTCCCTGGGACAGCATTGTGATCTCCAGTTTGTGTTCATCCTGTAAGAAACACACAGGACTAAATTAGAGACCACTACATGAGCCGGAGGAAATTGAGAACAAGACAGATCAGTGAGAAAACAAACCTTGAAATAATTCAGAAACTGCTTTAATGTCATCTCTTCGCCATTAGTCTGAATGCCCTTAACTTCAAACCGGTCCCAGAGGGTCCAACTATTTTCATAGTACTGAGAGATGAAGCAAAACAGGAGTTAAGCAGGGCCTTGTGCAGGATGGCAAGATGCAGGCCTACACAGTTAACTCACCTTATTCTTGTGAGCTGCTATAGGCTCAGAAAAGCCAAAGAAAGGAAGCGCCAAATTGATGAAGCCATTCTTGTAAGACTCTAGTTTCTTGTGTCCCTGGATAATTTTGTAGAGTTCTAAACACACAAGTCCCACCACAGCTGCTGTAGTTGTAGCAATGGCTGGAATGATCTTTCCTGCTATGAGTTTGCTCTGCAGGGAGAGAAAGTGAGTTTAGAATGGACAGAGGTTCCTTACCAGCCAACGTTACTACGGATTTAAACTACCAATAATGTTTTTTACTGAAAAGGGTCAAATTCTCCATCTGCCACATCACCAGCCATTATTAGCCTTGTTTAGATCCCATATTGAGGGATTCCATTATTACCTTGTGACGGTCAGCAGGGGGGATATCATAGTTCTCTGCTCGCAGGTTTGAAGCAGCCACAATGAAGTCCATGTGGAAATTTGTGTCATCATCCTACAAAAAAGATAAAGTTAAACCATACAATCCAGTAAGAATGTAATTTCACGTGTACAAATGGTTTCTGGTTCTGGTAATTAGTTTGTCTGCATTTAGGGACTACATCACATAATGTACCGTTGTCTGTACTTGCAGCATTAACAGGCTGCGGAATGAACACATATGGTACAGAGCGAGCAGAACATGTAAAAAGACAATCACAAATTACACATGGTTTACCTTTTCAAACTCTATGGGAAACATCTTAAACCCAGACAAAGCGTCCACCGTGGGCAGCCCGTGTTTTAGTTCTTCAAGTCGGCTGTCATCTGAAATAGCAGGGAGTGGAATAAACACACAGACTAGCTCAGAGAGATGGACTCCCAGAGCATGCAGCTACTCTAAACATTACCAGACACACAGAGTGGAATAAACACACAGACCAGTTTAGAGAGATGGACTCCCAGAGCCAACATGCCGCTACTCTAACCACACACCAGATGCACATGCTGAGAGACTCTCAAACTGATCGGCTTCTTCAGAAACAAAGCAATAAAACACCCAGCAAGAACCCCCTCCATGGTAAACAACTGTCCCCATGAACCCAGGCAACAGCTATCTCAATAGGAAACAAGATAAATTTAGCACCCAAAGAAGCATGGGCGTTCTGCATCTCTTGGTCCGACACATGGATCTTCACTCCTGATTTTGGGGTGAACTCTGGCACTTTTATAGACTTCATAAGTTCTGCTACTGCAGCCCTGTCTGTGGATCCAGAAATGCCATAGGACTGCGCAAGCAGGTTAGCAGCCGCAGTGATATAATCCAAGTGCAGGGCCTGTAAGACAAGGACATGGATTAAGGCTTGGAATGTGTAAATATGCCCTTTTCTTAGAAAACATTACAGTTCATTAGAACAGACATTTGGCAGATCACCCACCCATAGAACAGTTTACAAGACACTTGTTATCACCAACTACTTGATCTCCCCCCAGACGGAGTAGAGAGTCTACGGATGGGCCAACGCCCCCCCCCCCCCCCCCTCCCTACTGCTGGGCCTCCCCACAATGAGTACAGAGTCTACTGCTGGGCCTCCCCACAATGAGTACAGAGTCTACTGCTGGGCCTCCCCACAATGAGTACAGAGTCTACTGCTGGGCCTCCCCACAGACCAATACTTACAATGCTCGTATTAAATGTTAAAGGATGAGGACACCTCTTTGGGCCGGACCAGAAAGGAGCTCCAGAAGAGGTCAGCTAAGGGAAGAAGAAAACCAGACATGAGATGCACCATATAAAACCAGTGAAAGGGCAATCAATGGAACAGTTATTTTATGTTTACCATTGCCCAGCAGTCTCTAGGAGGAAGCAAACTGCTGGGCGGTAAAGGCAATTTCATGGCAGTATGGAAAACCTCTAGCTGATTGGCTGGAATTACACAGTAATAGGCCGAATGTTTAAAAGACTTTGCTACAAGCACCAATTTGTGTGTTTTGAAGAGATGGTTCTAGGGCATTGATAAAAAGATTTTTAGTAACTTTCTTTTACTGATTACACGTTTACAGACTTGCAAAAAGCACAGTCCAATTTGAATAGAAATTGTGAGTTTTGGAGGGCAAGATGTATCCCATGTTTTAAGCGATTGATTTCCCGGCTACTGCTGAGAGGATGAGGGATGGTTTAGCCAGGCACCGGATCAAGGGGACAACCAAAAATTGTCAGCCCTGAAGATTTGGGCAAATAAAAATGTGAAGAATGAAGGGATTTCAGAAATCTTGGAATATGCTCAGTGATCGGGTTGACCTCCTCCCAGTTACATTCAGGCAATTAGAGGAGGTGTGCACTTTTCACATATTTAAAACATTTGTATTTACAGCAAGAACCTTCTGGATATTATTTTGAGGAATTAGGCTAAAGTGTTCTAAACTTATTTTTCAGACACAAAGTATATACATCAGAATATCGACATGGATAAAATAGAAGTAAGTTGCTAAAACAAGTTACAATGAATAAGACATGCAGTCACTAAGAACGGGGACCCATTTTTTGGTAAAGAATCAGATGTTAAAATAAAATGAAAAGCATTTCAGACTCTTTGGGTATCATTATGAGTAAAATGCATCTTGACTTAACCCTTGGTCCATGGCAGTAGCCCTCTTTGGTCAGAAGCCACACGTGCAATCTGATTGGCAAAAATAGCTCGGAACGTGTTTGAGATGCGCAGCATTCACGGACACATAAGCTCAGCCTCAAATCAAATAGGAATTTAAATGGGCGCACCCAAGGTGTGTAGAAAAGTCAGGATATTGCCTCTATGCACCTATAACAAATGTCCATGCCTTTCCGGTCCCTGGGTGGAACGGCATCCGATGTCGCTTACCTGCTCAGGGGGAAAGTTGTGAAGCAGCTGTCTGATGTTGTTGCTATACTGAGTGTGCCAGTGGTTGCAGGCCCAAGAGAGACAGTCGCTCCAGTTCTTTGGCCGGTCTGTGACTAGACTTTTATACACCGCTTCAATCACCTCCAGAGGCTGAGAACCTGGCAGCTTCAGGGTCCTCTCCAGGAATTTGGGGTCTCTACAAAAGAATCAGATTAAAGGATTAACCCCTTATTCTCCTCAGGTGGCAATGGGTTCAGGTTTAAGGTAGTAATTGCCCACTCACGTTAAATACTGGTTCACGTTATCTGCTGGTTGTTTGAAGAGTCCCTCAAACTCGTCTCGGGCCCACTGTTGATCAAAATAAAGTCTTAATAGAAAAACTTCACTTCTGAAGCAACAGACGTTACAACATGTTTCAATATTTCAGGATACTCTGATCAATACTGCTTGCAGAACAGTTTGAAGACAGCAGAAATACATGCACATTCTTCAGTAATAGGCATTTTACCTGCAAGGTATGCTCAATCGAGTTCGGGAAATTCTTTAGCGTACAGATCGGAATGGATTTCTCTGGAGGGTCCTGGCTAGAGCTGTAGGACTCTGTCAGAAATGGAATCACCACCTGCACGTTCCCTTTTGTCCCCAACGTTCCAGACTCCAGCAGAGGCTTGCGATAATACACACATCGTCTGTCCATGTACATTCCTGGAGGTGAGATGACAGAACCAATCTTAGCACTGCTGCATGGAGGGCAAGAGATCAGGTTTTATACTAAAAATGGACAGACTTTTTCCATTCCCCACACATTTTACTTACTAGCATCCACGTTATCGAGTGCATTGGCAACACCATCCAAAGCCTCAAAGAAGTCATCATCATACACCTTCTCCGTTTCAGTCCCAACGCGGTTTTGGTGACCAATGACATTCAGGTTTGGGTTCATCTGTCTAACGGCCGCTGCTGCTGTCTCAGATTTCATTTTCTAAACCAAAAGCACATGAAACCACAAACCCAAAAGTGAGAGTTGTCTGCGTCTATACTGATTTAAGACACGTGAAAGCAGAACTGAAGTAGGCTTGTAATAATAGGGAGGTAAAGACTGTGGCTTCTGGTATTCCCCAAAGGCATTGTATCCAGAGGACAAGCTTTATGAAATGAATGAAAGTCGTGCATTCCTTTTTACAGCGTTAATGCATTTCATTGCTTTTGGAATAATTAGCTGGACTTTACTTTTTGCTAAATTCTGCGCCCTAATCGTTTCGGCTGTGTCCCATCTCACCCCTTTTTACATACTTCTTTCTTGACGTTTATTGTACATGCATTAAGCATCTTTTCGGTCACTCCCTCCTTACATGTAGTGCTTCATGTCCATTGCAAGCACCGTAAAGCTTTCTAGGAGTTGTAGGTCAGCTAAAAGATTTTGTAATAAGAAGCGCATGACGTGCCCAGAGAGCTTTGTTATACACGTTTACTAGTTCAGGCACTATAGAGGAGAACGAAATGCTACTGAGTGGCTATTTCCTGGAATCGGCACAAAGCTGGCCACGCAACGTGCTGGGATTGGCACAAAAAGAAGGGATTTCAGAAGGGCGTATTCTTTTTACTCTTTATTTTGTACAGCTTGTCTTATCCATCTAGTGTATTTAACAATGTATCCACTATAGCCAGGAGTGCCCCTTTAATATGGCAAGAGTCATTTTGAAGAATGCTGATGAGACAATTTATAGAAATTAGATGTGTCTGACCATTCTGGCTCTCCCCTCCACACTACATTGTATGAAAGCTCACCGTCACATCCCAGGGTCGGAAAAGGAACTGTCTGTTCAGGTTAGATTTCTCAATAGTGTCCATGTCAGTCACTGTGACTTCTCCACCATCTCCTGCTCCTAAGCCAATCATGGCAAAGTTCTTCAACAGCTCACAGCCAATGGCACCTGCTCCAACCTAGAGGACACAGACATGTAAAAACATGGAACAGAGAATACAGGGATACAAGACACCCCCCCAAAGATTTAAAAAAAAAAAAAAAAAAAAAAAAAATTAAGTTGTTCTGTCTCACACTACACTTTTTGATCTATAAAATGTCAAACAAAATATTCGCTAATCTTGTCAAATCAGGAATCCAAACATATTTTGTGATGAATTTACGAAGTCCTAAAGATCTTTCAGTTACTAGGCACAAGGAAAGAAAAATCATAAAAACTGCCTGTGTGAACCACAAGGAAACAGACGCCATAGCATACACTGGAGAATCTTACCAGGAAGTATTTTTGTTTGCCCAGCTTCTCCTGCAGGTCAGACCCAAACACAGCTATCTGCCCATCATAGCGCGAGTTCCTCTGATGGAAAAAGAACCCAGAATGAATCAAAAAAGAAAACCGAAACAGAACTGACGGAAATCGGGGGCGACTTATTGGGCGGCGGAAGTCAGGGGCGACTTACTGGGCTGCATTTTTCTTCTGTTAGCAATGAATCTTCATTCTCTTCATCCAAACACTCCAGGGAATCGAAATATAACCACTGCATGATGGGCATGAACTTTCCCGACAAGGCCTGAGGAAAGAACAGGGATTGTGAGCTCTGTTTTCACTGAATACAATAAGCCAGCATCAGTGAAGGGGAGGGTGATAGAGAGACATTACCTTCATAGCCTCCTGAGCAGCTATGCCCCCGAGGAAGGCATTAATAGGAGCAAGGTTGCCGGTGGCCTGGTAAGACAGCTTCTTTATTAGATTCTCCTCTAGCTTGTCCTGCTTTACAGTGTCTGAGGATTTCTCGTTGATCCCTTTAGCCAAAGATAATACTTCACTTGCATCTGCCTGGAGAAGTTAAGAGCCGTAAGGTTAGCATCATGCACTACATGCGCTGTAGAATCGGATTACATTGAGCGTAGCACTCACCTCATTGTGCGCTCTCGGAAGCCGGCCATTTGCTTTCTGGAATTCATGTAGTGCCTGATAGCCAAAGTGTAACTGGGGTGGACGGTCAAGCTTGGCAAAGTCAGTCATAATAAATTCAGGCTCAATCAAAGCTTCTGTTAAAGGTTTCTGCAAGTAGGAAATAAGATTGCAGAACACTAGCATCAACTTATATCCATCTTACAAGGAAAAACCACGGCCCACAGTATGCAATCCACACTTACAAAGCTGATCTTTTTAGGCATCTTGACCTGGCTGACAATCCCACCACGGACGTAGTCTGACAATTTGCTCGTATCACAGATACTAAATGTGTAGGGTCCTACACAGGAGGAAGACAAAATATGAAGGTTTTACGCAGCAAATGGCTTATCCTGTAAGAAAATGCACTAATGCAAAAGACAAACCTGGAAAGAGCCAACGTTAGTCTTTGCTCAGTCTGCTTCTGCCTGGCCTACAGACTATTTTACATGAGCAGCTACGGAGCCCCGTGAAGTGTAACACAAGAGGCAGAGGAGATCAGGGATCACCATCATCAGTGAATGTACAAAGGCTTCATAATCAGATTGGTTTCTATTATACCAATATCGGTGTTAAAACTAGCTCACCATTTGTGTAACTGTGAACCCTGCAAGCAGAATCCCACCATCTCTATACACACACTTTGTTTATTGGCTCCAGAAGATTCTGACTTTTTTTTTATATACAACACAGGGCAGCAAGCGTTTATTCCAGCTTAAAACACATTTTACCCACAGGGTTTGATCCACGTTGTGGATAGTTACTCAGGAATCCAGATCTGGCGCAGACAGTTAAATCACCGCTTTATACTTTGCAGTGTGAGCAAGATGCATAAACACAAGCACAGAGCACTCTGGGTAGAATAGCACTATTAATGGAATGTATTGGAGAAGGCTGATTAACACAGTCATTCAGGGAGTTACCTACCCAGCACTTTTATTTCCACTGGCTCACTGTTGTTTAATTCGGTCATTCCTTGGATTTCTGTGAAACTGACAAAATCTCCACTTTCAAAGCCATGACGCACTTCATCCAGACAGGTCACAACCCCAGGATTATCCTGCAGAGAGATTACATGCAGAAAGGAATGGCATTCAACAGTCAGCGTCCATGCTAAACAATGACAGTCACTTAAGGCCATCCCCTAACCCGGGGGGCCATGTTTGGCCATTAAGGCCATCTGCAAACCAGGGGCCATGTATGCCAACTGCAAGAAAGAAATACATTTCCCTGCCAATAGTTAACCCATGCTTTTCCACTAATGCCAATTACTGACACAGGGTACCATTATCCCAATACTGCCATTTTCTGATAACCATGCACCCATCCTTTCCAGTCACTGTGGATGCCAATACCTTGGTAATCATGGATATCATCGCACTGAGCGGCTGCTCTCCATTTGTATCCAACACGACCATCTCCTTGCCAAAGTCACAAAACAGCTGGCTGCAGCACAAAGAAACAAGTCAGTTTGTACCTTGATGTACAGAAGATACACCCCACACACGGGCCGGCTGACCCGACAGCAGAGACAGACAGATGTATACACAGAGAGGATAAACCTACACAGAAAGCCACCTGTTAAAACAGACTTGTAGAATGCACTCTTTTTTCCCCACCAACCTGCAGCACTCACCCAAACAGACCCCTAGTGTCCGCAACAATGAATTTAATGTCATGACTGTGACAATAGTCGCCAACTCGCAACTGCTCATCCAAGGAAGACCCTGTGAGAATCACCAGCTGTAGATGTAGAGGAAATTAAATACAATATCCTGGCACATAGAGCTGAAAGAGGAGACAAGTCAAGGAGTTATTGGTCAAAAGCATCTTACCTGAAATCCTGAGAGAAAATCCTCACTAAGGGTACCGGTGGAAGATGACACAGGCACATAAGTGTTTAGCTCCGCAAGTCTCGGGTGAGACACCTCAGCACGTTTTTTTCCAACATCTTCCTCACGAAGATAAAACTGAAAGAAGTAGAAATTTTAAATAAGGAATTCCCCAAGAAAATCCATGCCCTGAATCACCAGGAAAACCTGAATGTCCAGCGAGGAAGGCGTCACCAGAAACACCCAAGTAAACAAACAGTACCAAGTAACAGTTACCTGGGAGGACAAGTCTCTCCATTCGGTCACTCCCTCGTCATGAATAGTGACGGATTTCACACCTCCCAGTATGATATTCTTGGCAACCTCCACGCCAAGTCCGCTCATCCCCGAGATAAGGACATTGGAGTTCTGCATGCGTTTCATGGCCTCATGTCCCAACACATACCTGAAAAGGCAAGAAATATTGCTGAGTGCTGCTCCTTGGTAGAAACCATTATGGGATTTGCCACTTACATACTCAGCAAATACTTACAGTTGCCTTGAGTAGAGACCCTCATCAATTTCTACATCATTGCCGTTACGAGCCATGCCCTGGTGAAGGGGGAAAAAAAATATAATACTCGACCAATTGGATGGATGAAATTAAACAAGGACACAAGTGAATGGGGCTGAATAGTATGCACTCACGTTGGCTGGCGCAGTCAGATCTGTGCTCAATGAATTAGAGGATGAGCAGTTGGAACCGGACTTTGAATCAGATCCGCCCACGCGACGCTTCTTTGACAGCGGCGAGCTGGACATCTGCCCAGAAACAGAAAGATATGAATGACGTTGCCAAATGTTATTCACACATGCGTGCTTACTCACTAAGGTGTAAAATATCAAAGTGATTTTCTGTTTTTAGGCCAAAATAGAAAAAAACACTGAAAAAAAAAAAATCTTACAAGGTTTTCCATTTGGCCTCAAACAGGGAATTACTTTAATCCCTTCGCTAGAGTGTACTTTTTATATAAAGCAAGGTAGGCATAGATTGCACATAAACATCTCAGTAACAGCAGCTTTGTTTATAGATCACTTTACAGACAAACTTAAAGGACCACTCTAGGCACCCAGACCACTTCAGCTTAATGAAGTGGTCTGGGTGCCAGGTCCCTCTAGGATTAACCCTTTTTATTATAAACATAGCAGTTTCAGAAAAACTGCTATGTTTATAAATGGGTTAATCCAGCCTCCAAACCCTCTAGTGGCTGTCTCACTGACAGCCGCTAGAGGCGCTTGCGTGATTCTCACTGTGAAAATCACAGTGAGAGCACGCAAGCGTCCATAGGAAAGCATTGTAAATGCTTTCCTATGAGACCGGCTGAATGCGCGCGCAGCTCTTGCTGCGCATGCGCATTCAGCCGAAAGGGAGGATCGGAGGCGGAGAGGAGAGCTCCCCGCCCGGCGCTGGGATAAAGGTACATTTTAACCCTTTCCTCATCCCAGAGCCCGGCGGGAGGGGGTCCCTGAGGGTGGGGGCACCCTCAGGGCACTAGTGCCTGGAAATGAGTGTTTTCCTGGCACTATAGTGGTCCTTTAAAAAATGTGTAAATTTACACCACTTTTATTTTTCACTAATTCGTTAATCCTTTATTAAAAAAAAAAAAAAAAAAAAAAAAAAAAAATTGGGAAACGTTTGAGATGGTATACAGTGCAATATTTCACACGCCGGATATGTAACTATAAATGCAAGTTTCTCACGTCACATACAATAGGAGTAACCAAATAATACACAATTAAAAATGGACAAGAGCCGGTTACTCTGACGTGCTGGGGGGGGGGGGGAGAGCCGGTTACTCTGACGAGCTGGGGGGGGGGGGGGGGGGGGAAGAGCCAGTTACTCTGACGGGCTGGGGGGGAAGAGCCGGTTACTCTGACGGGCTGGGGGGGAAGAGCCGGTTACTCTGACGGGCTGGGGGGGAAGAGCCGGTTACTCTGACGGGCTGGGGGGGAAGAGCCGGTTACTCTGACGGGCTGGGGGGAAGAGCCGGTTACTCTGACGGGCTGGGGGGGAAGAGCCGGTTACTCTGACGGGCTGGGGGGGAAGAGCCGGTTACTCTGACGGGCTGGGGGGGAAGAGCCGGTTACTCTGACGGGCTGGGGGGGAAGAGCCGGTTACTCTGACGGGCTGGGGGGGAAGAGCCGGTTACTCTGACGGGCTGGGGGGGAAGAGCCGGTTACTCTGACGGGCTGGGGGGGAAGAGCCGGTTACTCTGACGGGCTGGGGGGGAAGAGCCGGTTACTCTGACGGGCTGGGGGGGAAGAGCCGGTTACTCTGACGGGCTGGGGGGGAAGAGCCGGTTACTCTGACGGGCTGGGGGGGAAGAGCCGGTTACTCTGACGGGCTGGGGGGGAAGAGCCGGTTACTCTGACGGGCTGGGGGGGAAGAGCCGGTTACTCTGACGGGCTGGGGGGGAAGAGCCGGTTACTCTGACGGGCTGGGGGGGAAGAGCCGGTTACTCTGACGGGCTGGGGGGGAAGAGCCGGTTACTCTGACGGGCTGGGGGGGAAGAGCCGGTTACTCTGACGGGCTGGGGGGGAAGAGCCGGTTACTCTGACGGGCTGGGGGGGAAGAGCCGGTTACTCTGACGGGCTGGGGGGGAAGAGCCGGTTACTCTGACGGGCTGGGGGGGAAGAGCCGGTTACTCTGACGGGCTGGGGGGGAAGAGCCGGTTACTCTGACGGGCTGGGGGGGAAGAGCCGGTTACTCTGACGGGCTGGGGGGGAAGAGCCGGTTACTCTGACGGGCTGGGGGGGAAGAGCCGGTTACTCTGACGGGCTGGGGGGGAAGAGCCGGTTACTCTGACGGGCTGGGGGGGAAGAGCCGGTTACTCTGACGGGCTGGGGGGGAAGAGCCGGTTACTCTGACGGGCTGGGGGGGAAGAGCCGGTTACTCTGACGGGCTGGGGGGGAAGAGCCGGTTACTCTGACGGGCTGGGGGGGAAGAGCCGGTTACTCTGACGGGCTGGGGGGGAAGAGCCGGTTACTCTGACGGGCTGGGGGGGGGAGCCGGTTACTCTGACAGGGGGGGGGAGCCGGTTACTCTGACAGGGGGGGGGGAGCCGGTTACTCTGACAGGGGGGGGGGAGCCGGTTACTCTGACAGGGGGGGGGGAGCCGGTTACTCTGACAGGGGGGGGGGAGCCGGTTACTCTGACAGGGGGGGGGGAGCCGGTTACTCTGACAGGGGGGGGGGAGCCGGTTACTCTGACAGGGGGGGGGGAGCCGGTTACTCTGACAGGGGGGGGGGAGCCGGTTACTCTGACAGGGGGGGGGGGAGCCGGTTACTCTGACAGGGGGGGGGGAGCCGGTTACTCTGACAGGGGGGGGGGAGCCGGTTACTCTGACAGGGGGGGGGGAGCCGGTTACTCTGACAGGGGGGGGGGAGCCGGTTACTCTGACAGGGGGGGGGGAGCCGGTTACTCTGACAGGGGGGGGGGAGCCGGTTACTCTGACAGGGGGGGGGGAGCCGGTTACTCTGACAGGGGGGGGGGGAGCCGGTTACTCTGACAGGGGGGGGGGGAGCCGGTTACTCTGACAGGGGGGGGGGGGAGCCGGTTACTCTGACAGGGGGGGGGGGAGCCGGTTACTCTGACAGGGGGGGGGGGAGCCGGTTACTCTGACAGGGGGGGGGGGGAGCCGGTTACGCTGACAGGGGGGGGGAGCCAGTTACGCCGACAGGGGGGGGGAGCCGGTTACTCTGACAGGGGGGGGGAGCCGGTTACTCTGACAGGGGGGGGGGAGCCGGTTACTCTGACAGGGGGGGGGAGCCGGTTACTCTGACAGGGGGGGGGGAGCCGGTTACTCTGACAGGGGGGGGGGGGGAGCCGGTTACTCTGACAGGGGGGGGGGGGAGCCGGTTACTCTGACAGGGGGGGGGGGGAGCCGGTTACTCTGACAGGGGGGGGGGGGAGCCGGTTACTCTGACAGGGGGGGGGGGGAGCCGGTTACGCTGACAGGGGGGGGGGGAGCCGGTTACGCTGACAGGGGGGGGGAGCCGGTTACGCCGACAGGGGGGGGGAGCCGGTTACGCCGACAGGGGGGGGAGCCGGTTACGCCGACAGGGGGGGGGAGCCGGTTACGCTGACAGGGGGGGGGAGCCGGTTACGCTGACAGGGGGGGGGAGCCGGTTACGCTGACAGGGGGGGGAGCCGGTTACGCTGACAGGGGGGGGGAGCCGGTTACGCTGACAGGGGGGGGGAGCCGGTTACGCTGACAGGGGGGGGGAGCCGGTTACGCTGACAGGGGGGGGGGAGCCGGTTACGCTGACAGGGGGGGGGAGCCGGTTACGCTGACAGGGGGGGGGAGCCGGTTACGCTGACAGGGGGGGGGAGCCGGTTACGCTGACAGGGGGGGGGAGCCGGTTACGCTGACAGGGGGGGGGAGCCGGTTACGCTGACAGGGGGGGGGAGCCGGTTACGCTGACAGGGGGGGGGAGCCGGTTACGCTGACAGGGGGGGGGAGCCGGTTACGCTGACAGGGGGGGGGAGCCGGTTACGCTGACAGGGGGGGGGGAGCCGGTTACGCTGACAGGGGGGGGGGAGCCGGTTACGCTGACAGGGGGGGGGAGCCGGTTACGCTGACAGGGGGGGGGGAGCCGGTTACGCTGACAGGGGGGGGGAGCCGGTTACGCTGACAGGGGGGGGGGAGCCGGTTACGCTGACAGGGGGGGGGGAGCCGGTTACGCTGACAGGGGGGGGAGCCGGTTACGCTGACAGGGGGGGGAGCCGGTTACGCTGACAGGGGGGGGGAGCCGGTTACGCTGACAGGGGGGGGGAGCCGGTTACGCTGACAGGGGGGGGGAGCCGGTTACGCTGACAGGGGGGGGGAGCCGGTTACGCTGACAGGGGGGGGGAGCCGGTTACGCTGACAGGGGGGGGGAGCCGGTTACGCTGACAGGGGGGGGGAGCCGGTTACGCTGACAGGGGGGGGGAGCCGGTTACGCTGACAGGGGGGGGGAGCCGGTTACTCTGACGGGCTGGGGGGGGGGGGAGGGGAGAGCCGGTTACTCTGACGGGCTGGGGGGGGGGGGGGGAGGGGAGAGCCGGTTACTCTGACGGGCTGGGGGGGGGGGGGAGGGGAGAGCCGGTTACTCTGACAGGCTGGGGGGGGGAGAGCCGGTTACTCTGACAGGCTGGGGGGGGGGGGAAGAGCCGGTTACTCTGACAGGCTGGGGGGGGGGGGGGAGGGGAGAGCCGGTTACTCTGACGGGCTGGGGGGGGGGGGGGAGGGGAGAGCCGGTTACTCTGACGGGCTGGGGGGGGGGGAGCCGGTTACTCTGACGGGCTGGGGGGGGGGGGGGAGCCGGTTACTCTGACGGGCTGGGGGGGGGGGGGGGGAGCCGGTTACTCTGACGGGCTGGGGGGGGAGGGGAGAGCCGGTTACTCTGACAGGCTGGGGGGGGGGGGGGGGGAGGGGAGAGCCGGTTACTCTGACGGGCTGGGGGGGGGGGAGCCGGTTACTCTGACGGGCTGGGGGGGGGGGGGGAGCCGGTTACTCTGACGGGCTGGGGGGGGGGGGGAGGGGAGAGCCGGTTACTCTGACGGGCTGGGGGGGGGGGGAGCCGGTTACTCTGACGGGCTGGGGGGGGGAGCCGGTTACTCTGACGGGCTGGGGGGGGGGGGGGGGAGCCGGTTACTCTGACGGGCTGGGGGGGGGGGGGGGGGAGCCGGTTACTCTGACGGGCTGGGGGGGGGGGGGGGAGGGGAGAGCCGGTTACTCTGACGGGCTGGTTGGGGGGGGGGATGCGGCAGCCGGGCCGGGCTGTGGCCGTCACACACGGTCTCCCCGGATCCCCCTCCCCCCCCTGGTCCCGGGGGCCACACTCACCAATCCCCTCTTGGAGGGCCCCGCAGCTCTCGGATCCCGCACACTCCGCCTCGGCCGCAACACAAAAACAAGATGGCGGATCCCGGAACTGGCACAAAAAGCGCAGAGCCGCCGGCCTCATTGACAGGGAGCACGGGGCGGAGCCAACCGCAGCCAATCAGGAGCAACACTGAGTCCTGCGTCATCACGGCGGTACGCTAAAGGCGCAGCCAGACGTAGCATTGCGTCATTGGGCGTGGCAACCAACAACGCATACTCTATGTCTAGACTAATATCCAGCCTATTGCATGGACTGTTCCACTCACGGGGAGGGGGGGGGGGAGTCAATAGGTAATAAGGTTATTGCATGGACTGTTCCACTCACAGGAGGGGGGGGGGAGTCAATAGGTAATAAGGTTATTGCATGGACTGTTCCACTCACAGGAGGGGGGGGAGTCAATAGGTAATAAGGTTATTGCATGGACTGTTCCACTCACAGGAGGGGGGGGGAGTCAATAGGTAATAAGGTTATTGCATGGACTGTTCCACTCACAGGAGGGGGGGAGTCAATAGGTAATAAGGTTATTGCATGGACTGTTCCACTCACAGGAGGGGGGGGAGTCAATAGGTAATAAGGTTATTGCATGGACTGTTCCACTCACAGGAGGGGGGGGAGTCAATAGGTAATAAGGTTATTGCATGGACTGTTCCACTCACAGGAGGGGGGGAGTCAATAGGTAATAAGGTTATTGCATGGACTGTTCCACTCACAGGAGGGGGGGGGGAGTCAATAGGTAATAAGGTTATTGCATGGACTGTTCCACTCACAGGAGGGGGGAGTCAATAGGTAATAAGGTTATTGCATGGACTGTTCCACTCACAGGAGGGGGGGGAGTCAATAGGTAATAAGGTTATTGCATGGACTGTTCCACTCACAGGAGGGAGGGGGGAGTCAGTAGGTAATAAGGTTATTGCATGGACTGTTCCACTCACAGGAGGGGGGGAGTCAATAGGTAATAAGGTTATTGCATGGACTGTTCCACTCACAGGAGGGAGGGGGGGGGAGTCAATAGGTAATAAGGTTATTGCATGGACTGTTCCACTCACAGGAGGGAGGGGGAGTCAATAGGTAATAAGGTTATTGCATGTACTGTTCCACTCACAGGAGGGGGGGGGGAGTCAATAGGTAATAAGGTTATTGCATGGACTGTTCCACTCACAGGAGGGAGGGAGGGGGGGGAGTCAATAGGTAATAAGGTTATTGCATGGACTGTTCCACTCACAGGAGGGAGGGGGGAGTCAATAGGTAATAAGGTTATTGCATGGACTGTTCCACTCACAGGAGGGAGGGGGGGGAGTCAATAGGTAATAAGGTTATTGCATGGACTGTTCCACTCACAGGAGGGAGGGGGGGAGTCAATAGGTAATAAGGTTATTGCATGGACTGTTCCACTCACAGGAGATGGGGGGGGGGAGTCAATAGGTAATAAGGTTATTGCATGGACTGTTCCACTCACAGGAGGGGGGGGGGGGAGTCAATAGGTAATAAGGTTATTGCATGTACTGTTCCACTCACAGGAGGAGGGGGGTCAATACCTAATATCCATCCACAACACGGGGCAGCTGTATGTGTCCTACAGGCATTGTATAATATCAGGTATTTTCACTTTAAAAGGACACTCCAGACTCCTAAAGCATTGGCCAGCCACAGAAAGTCTGGCTGGGGTTAGAAGAGGAGCGTTTGCAAAAGCTGCAGAATAAGAGATCTGCAGTTTTTAGATAGAACTCCAATGATAAAATGCAGAATTAAACGTATGCAAGTTTGGTGGCCAATGAGTGGGGGCTCCAACATAATACACAGGGAGGACACCCTACTTTCCATCCCCCTTACCATGGGCTTCAAGTGGGGGGGGGGGGGAGGAGAGGTAATGTAATAAGTGGGATTGACATGATCCCTTTAAAGTTAGGGCCTAGCCACCCCAACAATTAAAATAACCCTAATAAGTGTGTGTCGGGGGAGTAGGAAAGCACTTTATAAAGGTCTTCACACCCTTTGAAATGCGAGTCAGAGTGCTGATTTGTGCACTGTAAGCCAGAGTGTTCTGACAGCCAAGTCTCGTTTCTCAAGAGACACACATTAATACTGACACCGTATCTCAGAACTATTCCCATGCCACAAGATTAAAGTTCTAATAGAAAAGAAAGTTTCAAAATTTCATTCGAATTGCATTCACAAACCACCGAAGATATCTGAGCGATATTTTGACAAAGTGGGTGCTCAGACCTACAAGCCTGCACAGAGAAGATGGAGGGAGCACATACGGAGTACAATGTGTATATAGAATATTCACAATATCAGAGGTTCTGTTCTATAGGCGTGTACTAACATACACTACTAAAAACAAACACTAAAGCACAGACTGGCGAATGATAACTTCCAGCACTACAAATGGTTCAAGGATGTCCCCAGTTTCTTTTCCTTTGGTTTTACCCTTGGTGGATTTCCCCCTAGGGCCCAGGAGCATTGCTGCAGTAACCCTCGTGGTAGCAGCCGGATGTGTCAGGACCTCTAATAGTAGCATTTCCCTTCAGGGGTTCATCTGTTTGTGTGTGGATATCTGGGGCATCGATATCTCTATACCTGTGGGGATTCTGCTCGTCCTGAGATGTAACTTGGCATTTGGAAACACAGAGAGCCAGGTTTGTGGGTTCTTGGGTCTCATGGCAGGAAGAGGCTAGTCTTTTTCCTGGTATTTGGGAACCATGCTGAACATGTATGGGTGCAGTTCTCAAAACACAGAACCTTTCAATCTGTTTTCTCAATTCCATATTAATCACTGCCGCATTCATGTCCTTTTCAACCAGTTAGTCCTTGCGGTAACGCCAGTAACTCCTGCATGGCAAGGATCCTGAGTACTTAGTAAAGCGTTGTTCTGCTGCTCTGACTTGCTACAAACGACATTCATAACCAGACACCAGATTCTGGCAGCGTTCCTGAGGAATCTTGGTCCATTGCTGATTAATCCATCTTGCCTGCTTACCTGTAAGCAGAGTGTTATTTTCAGAATTTACTTCAGTCTTCCTCCAGACATACCACTGATCCATTGGGTCGAAAAGTTAGTTTCGTTTCATGGCTCTACAGAACAGAATCCCAAAACTTGTGGTTTATGATTTGGAGCATTTTGGAGCTGATTTTTCTTGTGCTTTTGGGTCCGTAGTTGTGTACGTCTTGGAGTTCAAGCATGGAACCTTACTGGTGCTCACTAAAACCTCAGTGTCCGTCTTGCTGCAGGTCTTTTGCAGTCATTCAAGGGGTTTTCACAACCTGCCTTCTCAGTAATCTAGTTGTAGATTAAATACAGAACTGAGGACCTTTTTCAAATATCCTGGTCTCTCCGACAGGACAAATTAGTCGGAAGTTGGAATTTGAGGAGGATGCAGAAAATAAGTGTTAGAATTATGGAATTTCTACAGTTTGGAGCGGTCTATAATTATACAGGCAAGACAGTCATCCTAAGAGCAATTATTGAATTCCTCACAAAATGGTTTCTGCTTTCCAAATGAATCCAGATATTGTCCTCCCTGTTCTATCCCGGATTCCAAGCTCAGAAGAAGAATTAAAATGGCGCTGCTTGGATTAGGTACTTTGTCTTTCAATTTTAACATACAGCTCACATCACGAAATCTTGTGTGTTCGCAATTCCCATGTAATGTGATAAAGGTCCTCATTTTCTTTTTTATTGTTGGCTTCTGGCTTGTTACGTCAATTTTCAAACCATACCAAGCTTTGCTAGTTCCTTTGTGTCTGTGGGTGCGTTCCACCAGATCAGTGGCTTCCATTTGGACAGCTGCGGATCATGTGTAGACAGTCTATTATTGCCTAGATATTATCAGATCCCTTGGTAGCAGACTGGTGGCATTAAATATGGGAGTTCCTTTTGTCATTTAAGAAGAGGTGCGTCTATAATATAAAAAAATAAAAAACCCCAGAGGAGAACTCCATCTGATCCTTACATGGAGTGTAATTCGTTCAGGAACGACCCTCAACTAACATCATGTAAATTTAAGGTGTACATTCTGCAGCCAGCAGAGGCGGGGGGGGGGGGAGGAAGAAAGAGTGACACGTCACTGGTTACTAGTCTGATGGGCACTATAGGGTTGGCCAACAGCGAGCTCCTGCCTCACAATTAGCACATGCACTGTCCATTGACAATGCATGACAGCACAGGAAAGAGCTTCTCAGGGACTCTTCCTCCTGCGGTCACGTAGTGAGAATGGGGATAAGACGTCACAGTAATATCCCCCCCAGGGTCAGACAAATTATCGGGGAAACATAGATCCAGAACAGAGACAGACATAGGTAATGAATGGAGAAGCGAGATAAGAAACCCACTCTCTGACACGAGCAAGTATAGATGACAGGTATGTATATTACAGAGGATCCCCTTGACTTGCTCAAAAATAAAACAAACCATGAAGTTACACTGCCATTAGGAGAGATGTGAGTGGTTCTCTTATAGGAATAGAGAGGATGGAAATTACTAGCCACTTTTTAAGCTTACCAACTTTATAGATGTTTTGGGGTCTATGCACTAAACAGTTTTGCTGAGTAGACAGTTGAGTTGTCTTAAAGGGACAATATTTACCAGAACAACTACAACTTAAAGGGACACTATTGTCACCAAAACAACTTTAGCTTAATGAAGCAGTTTTGGTGCATAGATTATGCCCCTGCTGTCTCACTGCCATTTAGGGGTTAAATCACGTTGTTTATAAACCCCTTGTCACACCTCCCTTCATGTGACTTGCACAGCCTTCCTAAACACTTCCTGTAAAGAGTCATCTCAAGTTTATCCTTCCTTTATTGCAAGTTCTGTTTAATTTCGATTTTCCTATCCCCTGCTATCTTAATTGCTTGCTAGACCCTGCAATAGCCTCCTGTATGTATGTGATTAAACTTTAATTTACAGAGCAGGAGATAAAACAGACTGTTTCTGCAGCCCTTGTCACATTTGCCTGGCTCTGATTGACACAAAGTGATTTAATTAAATGGCTAAATGAGCAGTGAAAACCTGAGAGGCATCATTTATACACTAACACAGCTTCATTATGTTAAAGTTGTTTAGGTGACTATAGTGTGCAGTATAAAGATTCATTTATACATCTTAAATGTATAATATGGGGACGTTCCCAACTGGGGATTTGAACTCCAGACTCTTTCTGCCTTAGTCCTGCTGTCGTGCCTCTGGGCCACACTTCAGTTTTTGTTTCTGCCTATGTTAATCCACACCTTGTCTCCAGCACTGGGGGCTGGACCTTTCCTGTGGCTGCTCCTGTCAATCTAAGCCCACCTGTAGCAGATCATTCTTAGCTGGGTATATAAACACTGCCTCGCCCTGGGAACTGAGTTAGTTTGTTGTGTCATATTCCTTATAGACTGGCTTGTGACCCCCTGCTTCTGGATCTTCGTTATTGCCTGCCCTGACCTTTGGAACTGTGTCTGACTACTCTTTTGGATTTGCCCTGGTCTGTACTGCGAATTGGAACACCTTTCATGCACAGCCCCCATGCACAGATTCAGTCCTGGTGGTTTCTAACGTTATCACCTTGTACTAAGGTAAGCCCTGACACACTGGCAGTCACTCAGATGGCCACTAGATGGGATAGCTAGTCCAGTGCTGCAAACTGACGTTCTGTGTCCTCACTTTGCATGGAGGAGCTGAACATTCCTCATAGAGATGCATTGATTCAGTGTATCTCTACCAAGATGCTGCTTTCCTATGACCAAAATGATCAAGATTCTGAGCCATGGAGGCTGGGACAGCCACATTGAGACCGGCACAGCATGGGGGGGAAAAGGAAACCCTTTCCCATGCCATCGGAGCAAGACACACACTCACTATTTTGACACCTACTGACAGACACACACTCACTAATTATGGTTTTGGTTTTTTCAGATCATCACAATTTTCTCTCAGTTAAGGAGGCAGAACGTTTAGAGCCAGCAGCGACAATCCCGTGCAGAGCTGGGATAAAATGTGAGTAATGTCACGGTTTACATTGGTTACAGGGGGTCGGGACCTGAGTAGTGTCATTAAAGCTGGAGTGATCAGAATACAAGTTCCTTTCAACACAATTCTCTGTTTAGCAAACCAGTTTAATATTGTTGGATAAAATTTTAAAATTGTATCCAAGATATTAAAACTTAAAAAAGAAAAACACAAAGTTATAGCAAATTTTTAAAATATATTTTGTAATATTAAACAACTTTTAGATTTACAATTCTCACACAGTATATATGGGGGGGATTCTCACACAGTATATATGGGGGGGATTCTCACACAGTATATATGGGGGGATTCTCACACAGTATATATGGGGGGGATTCTCAGTATATATGGGGGGGATTCTCAGTATATATGGGGGGGATTCTCAGTATATATGGGGGGGATTCTCTCTCAGTATATATGGGGGGGATTCTCACACAGTGTATATATGGGGGGGATTCTCACACAGTGTATATATGGGGGGGATTCTCACACAGTGTATATATGGGGGGGATTCTCACACAGTGTATATATGGGGGGGATTCTCACACAGTATATATGGGGGGGATTCTCACACAGTATATATGGGGGGGATTCTCACACAGTATATATGGGGGGGGGGATTCTCACACAGTATATATGGGGGGGGATTCTCACACAGTATATATGGGGGGGATTCTCACACAGTATATATGGGGGGGATTCTCACACAGTATATATGGGGGGGATTCTCACACAGTATATATGGGGGGGATTCTCAGTATATATGGGGGGGATTCTCACACAGTGTATATATGGGGGGGATTCTCACACAGTGTATATATGGGGGGGATTCTCACACAGTGTATATATGGGGGGGATTCTCACACAGTGTATATATGGGGGGGATTCTCACACAGTGTATATGGGGGGGGGGATTCTCACACAGTATATATGGGGGGGGGATTCTCACACAGTATATATGGGGGGGGGATTCTCACACAGTGTATATGGGGGGGGGGGGGATTCTCACACAGTATATATGGGGGGGGGGGATTCTCACACAGTATATATGGGGGGGGGGGATTATCACACAGTATATATGGGGGGGGGGATTCTCACACAGTATATATGGGGGGGATTCTCACACAGTATATATGGGGGGGATTCTCACACAGTGTATATGGGGGGGGGGGGATTCTCACACAGTGTATATGGGGGGGGGGGGATTCTCACACAGTATATATGGGGGGGGGGGATTCTCACACAGTATATATGGGGGGGGGGGATTCTCACACAGTATATATGGGGGGGGGGGATTCTCACACAGTATATATGGGGGGGATTCTCACACAGTATATATGGGGGGGGGGATTCTCACACAGTATATATGGGGGGGGGGATTCTCACACAGTATATATGGGGGGGATTCTCACACAGTATATATGGGGGGGGGGGGATTCTCACACAGTATATATGGGGGGGGGGGATTCTCACACAGTATATATGGGGGGGGGGGATTCTCACACAGTATATATGGGGGGGGGGGGGATTCTCACACAGTATATATGGGGGGGGGGGGATTCTCACACAGTATATATGGGGGGGGGGGGATTCTCACACAGTATATATGGGGGGGGGGGGGTTCTCTCAGTATATATTGGGGGGGGGGGGGGGGGGGGGTTCTCTCTCTCTCTGTTTAAGGCCCCCCGGTTCCGCCTTACCCCCTCTCTGGTGCCGGGTCGGTCCCGGTTCTGGCTGGCCGGGTCTCGGTATCCGGAGGGAGCACGCGCACACCGCTCTGGACCGGGGACACAGGAATGCGCGCGCAGGAGTGAAGCCCCGCCCCCCGCTGAAAGCTCAGCCAATAGGAGTGCAGCTCCTCCCGCGGAGCCGGGAATGTACCAATCAGGTGGCAGCCTCTGTCAGGTTCGCAAGAAGGCAGCAAACCGGCGGCAACGCTAAGCCCCGCCTTTACCTGACGTCACGAAGGGCAGACGCCGCGGCCGCCATGTTGGAGTGGGGCAGGGTCTGGTGACGCTCCCTGTGAGGGGCCCCGGGGTACGGCAAGGCGGGTACCGGGCTCCCGTGTGAACCGACTCCGCGGCCACTGAGGGGCTGACGGGAACACCCCACCAAACTCGGGGCACGTGGCTTTAAACCACGCCCCCACCGATAGGCGGCTCTGACTGCAAGGTCTGCCGGGAAATGTAGTCCTTTATTAATCATCGCACGTGTAGTGTGCAGCAAGGCATGCTGGGATACCTCACCCCCCCCCCCACCCCACACCTCTCACTGCAACTCACTGAGTCTAGACAGAGGGCGGGAATAATAATAATAATAATAATTAATAATAATAATAATAATAATAATAATAATAATAATAATAATAATAATAATAATAATAATAATAATAATAATAATAATAATAATAATAATCTGCGGGCATTGATGTTATGAATAACAGAAACCTGGCTCTCCCCTCACTGCTCTTTTAAACCTCTTCCCACCCCCCCTTCCCTCTCTTTCCCGTCATTTGAAATACATTCAATTCGCCTTTTCAAACCCTTCTCTGCTAACATTGCTGTTATTTACCGTTCCCCTGGTTCCCCTCTTCTCTTCCTTGACCACTTTGCTGCCTGGTTACCCTATTTCCTCTCTTCTAACATTCCATCCCTAATTCTCGGGGACTTCAATATTCCTATAAACCCACCTTTGACCTCTGCAGCCACTAAACTACTTTCAATGACTTCCTCCCTCGGGCTATCGCAGTGGGCACATTCTCCCACCCATGTAGCTGGCAATACCCTTGACCTAATCTTCACTTATGCATGTACAGTATCCAATATCTTCAACACTCCATATCCACTCTCTGATCACCACCTCTTATCATTTGCTCTCGCGTACCCCCTCACCCAACAACTTCAGCCTAACCCCCCTCAGCTCAGGAGGGACCTTAATTCTCTTGATCTCCAACAGTTGTCAGCTGACATTGATTCACAACTGCTGTCCATCCCTTCCCTCTCCTGTCCTTCACGGGCCATCTCCATATATAACTCTACTCTTACATCTGCCTTGAACACTGCAGCGCCACTCCAAACAAGCACCTCGAGGAGGACCCGCCCCCAACCATGGCATACTAAATCAACGCGCTATCTGCAAAGATGCTCCCGTTGTGCTGAACGCTCCTGGAGGAAGTCTCACACTGATACCGGAGAAACTGACGGAAGCCAAGCACAGAGAGATGGACACAGGTTTCTTCAGGAAGGAAGAGATTCTTTATTGGATCACCGATCGGGACTCAGAGGGACTAGCGTCACCAAAATACAGCAAAGTCTGAGTACTGAATACATAGAGTACATTCCTTATATAGCACTGTAGCTCCTCCCACAATTAACTACACCCACACATACCCTTAACCTATTTAATAAATAGAGTCTAAACTCATCCATCCGGTCGAACCACGTGGCTCATCTGATACAAAGGAGAGGGACGCGTAATTCCAGTTCTTACATTCCTGCACCTGGTCAGTACAGTGATAACAGTATCTTAGCTACGTGTAATTAACTAACTGATACTACAAACACATATACATACATATGCCTTGTGGCAATCTTAGCCTGCTAAACTTGTATTTTACTGGAATTACATCACATTCCCCCCTTTGATGCCTCTGATATTTCACAATTACTTGAGGCATCACTTAACCTTGGTTTGCATATACCTCAGGTTACCATGAACCAGACCAGACTTATCTTATGATGTGAATCTTTTAACACTCATCTTCCTGCATTGGTTCTCCTTGATCTAGAGCCTTATACTTATATATCGCCATTATCTGTGCAGCAGCCTTCCTCTCTGCTATACTTCCTATCAGGCTTTGCACAGACCTAACTACTAAGGGTATAAGACACGGTAGGAGTAGACACAACAGTAAAATCAGTAGGACTCCACCTACCACTGCCTTAAGCCCTCCAAACCACTCATACCAGCTACCAAACCAACTACTTGGATTGTACCCTTTCCATACCTGAGTAGGCACATGCACTAGTTTAACCATATGGCTAGTAAGCTCAGCTATTGCTTGCCCTTCGTCATCTATTTGAAGACAGCAATTGCTCAGGTTAAACTTCCCACATACACCTCCCTCTACTGCCAAAAGGTAATCCAAGGCTAATCTATTTTGGTACACTGCTGTCCTCATCCTGGTATTATGCTTCGCTAGAAGATTGAGTGCTTGTGAGGTCTCATTAGTAATAATCTCAACCACCGCCTGTAATCTTATAATACGGTTGAGCATATAAATTGGGGTTCTATAACCAAAGGTACCATCTTCTGCCCACGTGGCTGGCCCATAATAATCTATGATACGCTGGGGAGGCCATTCATTATCTTCCCAGGTGCCTATCTCTAAGGGTCCCCTTTTCTTCCTATGATTCACATCATACACTTTAACACCTAAAGTCTCACCTGTTTCAATCGGTAACAAGAAGAAGGATGGTTTGAGCATACCCAACACACATGCCCCTTCCCAGTCCTGTGGCAACTCCGAATAGGCTTTCTTACCACAGATCCAGTACAAATTTGCTGGGGCTCTCCAGGTAGATGTGATGGATAAATCAAACCACACATCCTTTAAACTGGCATATCTAGCAAACGGGTTAGATGGTTCTGAGACATTTGAAGCCGACCACCAAGTTGTATTTTTAGTATCATCATCATAAGCTTTTTGCCCTAGACAAGTTAATTCTCCTACAGAAGTATTATACATTATTCCTTTCCTTGCTATGCAAACATAACCTATGATGGAGGTCTTTAATCTCCACTCAGATTTACCTCTAACACTCAAATGATAATCGGCTTGTGTAGATATTAGTTGGTCAACTGCCTCAGAACCGGACATTACCTCCTTTGCTTCCCAAGGCCATTGGTCTCCCATGTTAGTACCTCCACACACATAGCAGTTGGTAACATTAAGACTACCGGCAATACTTTCAGCTAGGTCAATGAACAGGTTTTTAGCGTTATGGGGGATCTTATTATCTATACTCATCTCTTCATAAAAGGAATGGTATACTTGATGAGTCTGGGAGGATACCGTATCAGTCTCTATTCCTATAAACAATAATGTCCCAGGATCTAAACCCGTCCCGTATATCTGAAACCCAAATAAATTTCCATACTTATCTAGGAACTTGTCGGGGTTATTAATAAGTATATGGACTGGGTTGCATTCCATAGACTTACAATAAGGGCTAGTCGGCAACTTAGTCACTATCATGTCTTTATCTACTGTCTGTCCCCAAGTCGCCCACCCCACACAAGACCAATATGGGCAAAAGTTATAATCTCTATTTGGGCATCTAGGACTCACATATTTATTTTTACTACTGGGACAAATATATTTATCATTAGACCCATACGTCCTCTCCCATCTAAGATCCCCACATACATTCCACGGTTTTCTACCACTTGATATCGCCTTACATGCATCAAATAGCAGAACACCCGAAGAATGTACGGATTCTAACACCGTCTTATTAATTAGGGTCCCCTGAGGATCTCCATTCCTGAGAGTCAACCAAATTGTACGAGGTTGATACTCTGGACTGAAGCACTTAGGTTCTCCTACTCCTAAATGGCACACACTATAGTCTATATTTAGGTATCTACATCTTGATACCTCTCCTTTACATTCGTATTGTGAATGCCAAATTAGGGTTTGGGAAATATGGTTACCTGTTCTCGTAGTCTTAATGCATACCTCACAGCTAGGAGTGTCGGTACCTCTACCTTCCTGAATATAAAAACACATATAAATAAACACAATCAAAAGCACATCTTTCGCCGTCATCCTCAGTCTTCGTCCGTGCGATGGAACCTCAGCTTCCAGGATGTGAGGGCTGCAGGGAATGGAGTTCTGCTCATCTTCACAGGTGTCCCTTCGAGACTTTCCTGGCTTATACACTATGTGATGGTAAGCGGACAGGCTTTATTATGGCCTTCTCACTCACACCTGTAACAATAAAATTTGTAATCCACAATAATTCCTCGTTACTCCGACTGAGTAGTGCGTTTCAACCGGATCTTGCAGGGATTCTCTGGATCTGCTGTAATTTGCCAAGAATCGACTGCTGCTGGTTTAACCCTGGAGTGATGTATCCACGGAGTTACTTCGGCTACTTTTATCGCTGTAGGGGTAGACAAAAGAACAACATAAGGACCTCTCCACTTGGGCCCTAACGGTACATTATTCCACTCTTTAATCCACACTTGATCTCCTGGATGATAACTATGAACAGGGGGATAAATATTCACAGGTAATCTATCTTGTACCCATTTCTGTACCTCCTCCATAGTCTTACCCAACTCTACAACCTGCTGCCGGGTAATTCCTTCTCCCAACTGACTCAAGTCCCCCCTTAAGTTACCAAGTACGGGAGGTGGTCGCCCATACATGATTTCAAAAGGAGCGAGGCCCATCCTTCTGGTAGGGGTACTGCGGATTCGCAATAAAGCTATGGGTAAGAGAACGTTCCACTTAAGTTGGGTTTCCTGACACATTTTAGCCAACTGGTTCTTTATAGTTCTATTCATTCTCTCTACCTTACCAGAACTCTGGGGTCTATATGCAGTATGAAGCCTCCACTTTATACCAAGCATATGAGTCAGTTGTTGTAGGCACTGATGAACAAAAGCTGGACCATTGTCCGATCCTATAGAACAGGGTAGTCCATATCGGGGTATTATTTCTCGTAGCAGGAATCTTACAACTTCTCCTGCTTTCTCTGTACGAGTAGGACATGCTTCTACCCAGCCTGAATAGGTGCACACAATTACCAACAGGTAACGATGTCCACCCGATTTAGGCATTACTGTAAAGTCTATTTGTAGATCGGACATGGGGAGTCCCCCCATAAACTGGACTCCTGGTGGCTTTACTGGTCCTTGTCTTGCATTATTCTTAGCACACGTTACACATCTGCGTACAATGGCCTGAGTCAAGTTGGACAATCTTGGTATGTAGAAATGTTTCCTGAGAGATTCTTCAGTACTGTCTCTCCCAGAATGTGTCCCGTTGTGATAATTTTGGACAATTTCTACCGCTAGTGATGCTGGTATGACTATTCTTCCATCTTCTAGCTGATACCACTTGTTCTCCAAATACTTTCCCGGTTCAGTCTTTAACCACTCCTCTTCTTGAGCTGTATAAACTGGAGTCCATTGGGACAGTGGAGTTGGTATAAGAGCAGCTATATGCCCCACATACTCCTGTCTTCCTGATTCAGCAGCACGCTTAGCTGCACTATCTGCCATCCGATTTCCCTTGGTTACATCACCATCTCCTCTCAGATGCGCTCGACAATGTATGATACCGACTTCTTTCGGCTCCCACACTGCTTCCAATAGTTGTAGGATTTCAGCTGCGTACTTGATTTCTTTGCCTTCTGAATTCAGTAGTCCTCTTTCTTTATACAAAGCTCCGTGGGCATGAGTGGTTAAAAACGCATACTTAGAGTCCGTATAGATATTTACTCTTAAACCTTCAGCCAATTGTAACGCTCGTGTTAGTGCTATTAATTCTGCCTTTTGTGCTGATGTTCCTTTCGCCAGTGGCCGAGCTTCTATCACCTTGTCTATTGTTGTCACTGCATATCCTGCATAGCGGATCCCTTCTTTCACATAACTACTGCCGTCGGTGTAATATTGAACATCGGGGTTCTGGATGGGAAAATCACGAAGATCTGGTCTACTTGAAAATACTTCATCCATTACTTCCAAACAATCATGTTGACTTTCAGTAGGTTGCGGCAAAAGGGTAGCTGGATTTAAGGTGTTTACAGTCTCTAAATGCACTCTTGGGTTTTCACACAACATTGCTTGATACTTGGTCATACGGCTGTTACTAAACCAATGATTTCCTTTGTAATCCAACAACGTCTGTACTGCATGTGGGACTCGTACATAAAGTTCTTGACCCAGAGTGAGTTTATCGGCTTCAGCTACTAGCAGGGCGGCTGCAGCTACGGCTCTTAGACAAGGTGGAAGTCCGCTGGCCACTGCATCCAGTTGCTTAGACATGTAGGCAACAGGTCTTTGCCATGATCCCAAGTACTGTGTCAATACTCCCACAGCCATTCTTCTTTGCTCGTGTACATATAAGTAGAATGGTCGTGTGTGATCAGGTAGACCTAATGCTGGGGCACTCATCAAAGCCTTCTTCACATCTTCAAATGCCGTTTGCTGTTCTTGGGTCCATAAGAAGGGGTCGTGCTCTGTACCTTTGATGGCTGCGTACAGAGGTTTTGCCAGTATCGCATAGCTGGGAATCCATATCCTACAGAAGCCTGCTGCCCCCAAGAATTCTCGCACTTGTCTTCTATTCTTGGGTATTGGTATTTGGCAGACAGCTTCTTTTCTCTCTGGCCCCATAATCCTTTGACCTTCAGAGATATGGAATCCCAGATACTTGACAGTTGGCAAACACAACTGAGCCTTCTTCCTGGACACCTTGTATCCTGCCTTCCAGAGAATATGTAGTAGATCGTGCGTTGCTTGCTGACATTTTTCTTTTGTAACTGCTGCTATCAACAAGTCATCTACATATTGTAACAATACACATTCTCCTGGGATAGACTCGAAATCCAGTAGATCTTGACTTAGAGCTGAACCAAATAGGGTAGGTGAATTTTTAAACCCTTGGGGCAGTCTTGTCCAAGTCATTTGGCGTTTTGAGCCCGTTACAGCGTTCTCCCATTGGAAAGCGAAAATACATTGGCTTTCTGCGGCAATTCGGAGGCAAAAGAAGGCATCTTTGAGATCTAAGACTGTGAAGTAAGTAGCCCCGCCCGGAATTAAAGCAAGCAGGTTATATGGATTGGGTACAACTGGATGTATGCCAACAACCGCATCATTGACTGCTCTTAAGTCCTGTACAGGTCGATACTCATCTGTACCGGGCTTTTGAACAGGCAGCAATGGGGTGTTCCAGGGGGAAGTACAGAATTTTAGGATACCATACCGTATGAACTTATCCAGATAGGATTGGATGTTCTTCTTAGCCTTCTGCGGGATGTGATATTGTCTTAGGCTCACTGGATAAACCCCATGTTTCAGTTCAATTTTTATTGGTGGAATATTGCGGGCCAGTCCTGGTGGGTTGTTCTCTGCCCAAACTCCTGGTATGTTAAACAATGTCTCATCACTCCTAGGGTTTTGGCTAGTCAACACTGTATAAAGTCGCCACTCTTCTTCCTTTGGTACGGATAAAGTCATAATACCTGAAGGTCCATTAAACTTTAAGGATGTTGTTCCATTTGGTAGGAACGTAATCTGCGCTTGTAATTTTGATAGCATATCACGTCCCAGCAATTGGACTGGACATTCAGGCATATAAAGGAATTGGTGTTTTACTACGTGGCCTCCCAATGTACAGAGTCGACTTTTAAGAACCGGTTTTTCAGCACTTCTTCCAGTTGCTCCTATCACAGTAATAGTCCTTCCAGATGGAGGAGCAACTAGATTAGTCACCACTGAATGTTCAGCACCAGTGTCGATCATGAACGCACTCCTTTTCCCCCCTATTGATACATCGACCATAGGCTCCGCTCGACCAAGGGGGAAGGAGCCCGGTCGGTATCAATAGTCCTCCATGACAGTGTCAGCCAATCCTACAAAGTCCCTACCTTCTCTATCGCGGGACCTTTGCGCTGCTGGAATATACCTGTCTTCCCTAACACTTCCTCTGTTCCCATTACTCCCTCTATAACCATTACTCCCTCCGGGGCCTCCTCTACCTCTCGCTCTACCTCTAAAGTTTCCGTAGCCTGCCCTGGGTTGGTCTCTCTCGTACTGCTCTCTTTGCGGACATTCGTTCCTCCAATGCCCTTCTTCCTTGCAATACGCGCATTGATCCCTACTCAAAGGCTCCCTACTCCATCTATTATTGCCTCTATCTGGGCCCCGTTTATCTACGCCTGCGATCGCTACCGCTAGCATATCAGCCTTTTTACGCATCTTGCGCTCTTCCTCTTTCTTACTTTCTGTATCCCTGTTCATATAGACCTTATTTGCTACCTCCATTAGTTGGGTGATGGACATACCTGCAAACCCTTCTAACTTTTGTAGCTTGCGCTTAATATCTCCGTATGCTTGGCTGACAAAGGCGGAGTTAACCATTCGGGAATTGTCTGCGTCTTCCGGATTAAAGGGGGTATACAAGCGGTATGCCTCCAATAATCGGTCATAAAAGACACTGGGCGCTTCATCGCTTTTCTGGATCACCTCAACTGTCTTCGACATGTTAATGGCTTTCTTTCCTCCGGCTTTCATGCCAGCAATTATAGCGTCTCTATAGGCTCTGAGTTGAACCATATCAGCACCATTTACGTTCCAATCGGGATCGGTGTTGGGATAGTGTGTCGCGGCCCATGCTGCTGGATTGGCTTGGTTCAAAGCACGGGCTCTATCCTCTAATGCTTTAATGGCTGCTTGATTTATTCTTGTCCTTTCCTCATTGTTAAATAAAGTCATTAGTAACTGCTGGCAATCAGCCCATGTCGGATTATGCGTCTGTACTATTGAGGTGAACAGATCAGTCATAGCTTGTGGTTTCTCAGTATACGAGGAATTATGGGTCTTCCAGTTTAAAAGATCGGTTGTGGTAAATGGGACATATACGAAGACTGGGTCAGCGTGTGCCATTTGACCTGCGGCATCGATATAAGCTGACCCGGGATTCAGACGAAGAGGCATCTGATAGTGCTTTAATTGTTGGGCACCAGTCAACTGTCGGGTTTGGATGGGGCTACGTAGAGAGGCGTCAGTCATGGGTTCCGGTCGGGGAGAGATAGGGTATGGGGATGTGGGAGGTCGGTTTTGGGAAAAGGTCGTAAATAAAACACTTCGAGCCGAGCTAGATGAAGCTTGACCGGAAGTCTGAAGTGGCGCCAAATCAGGATATTCGTTTCTAATGGGGGTGGATTCTGGTTCCGGAAGGGGAGATTTAGTACGAGGGGGGGGTGGATCCTGTACTGGAGGAGGAAGCGGAAGTGGATGAGGGTAATGAGGGGAGGGGTGCAGGACTTCCTGCGTTTGCGTCACTTCTTCTTAACGGAAAGTAAGGGGGCGGCAAAGGGATCTCGGACTCAGGGGGCGTGTCCAAAATGGGCCTAACACCAGTCCTAGTGGACGAGCAAGTCCTAGCTACCATGAGGCGACACTGCTCCTCGTGGCATGTCTGGAGCCATTTTGGCGAGTCATTTACGGCCTGTCTCCAACAGTCAATATAAGGAAACTGGCCGTAAAGTTCAGGCCTACCCGATACAGCCACGTGTAAGCGCTGTACCAGAGTTGGATCCAAACTGCCACGTGGCGGCCATGCCGCAACCAAAGTAGGCCACTCCCTAGTACACAAAGTGACCAAACGTACAGGAGACATCTTTACCCCAAAATCACAAACTTTGAATCCCTTTTTAAAATTCTTAACCATACATCCTAAGGGATCCGGAATCGTTGACTGCAACGCACCCATACTTAACAATGGAACGTCGTCGACAACGAATACTATACACGCGTACTATTCAACAGTCACACCCGTTTCCTCTGGCAACAGCACCACGTGGTACGGTTACCAAGTGAAACGTACACAATAACAATAAACACTCAGGGAATTCCCGTACACACACAGCTGTTACACCAGTCACTATATAATCAATATTATGCCCTTTGGCGTAACTATACAGTCACCCACGCTATAATTCTCTATATACGAATTACCCGTCTATAACACACCCCAGTAACATCGTCTTTTACAAATAGCGGTTACAGTACGGTTAGCATAGGTCAAAGCACAAGTTAAGGTCACAATACAATTATTAGTGGTTATGGTGTTAAACATGCAATGGACGACAATGATTAGTACTTATTATATAATGTCAGTAAATATACAGGGTTATGGTACCGTGCACTATAATACAGCAACACACTATTAACACTCTCGCTAGACGGCTGAGCTCGCGCTATCTAACAAGATATACACTTTACTAAAACAATCGTTAACACATTTACAATTCCCAACTAAACTATTGGCCAGTACCTTGAATGGACTACCTAAAACTATATACACCCGTTTTGGTTAGCCACACTGCCCAATCACCACATATATAGCGAGCTAGAGAACCGAATTTACACAGGCGCCTCTTAGTCGCACTATCAAAAGTCTAGTGGGTTCCAAATTTACACGCCTTCCCACTTAGCCCAGATAGGATGAGAACTAGCGAACCGAATTTACACAGGCGCCGCTTAGTCTCCCGGTCCCTCCGACCTAGCGAACGTAATATACACCCTAGAACGCTAGTCTAGACAAGACACCGGTGTCCGGCTAGGGCTATTTACACCAGGACCCCGCCTGACTAACCAAATCAAACGGTCTGACTAAAGAGCGTTCGATCGAGCGGTGCGCCTTCGCTCCTTCCCTCCGACAGAGGGGGCAGATACACAGATTCAAAACCCCTTTGGGCCTACCGCACAATCGGTATACCCCTAGTGGGTCCTGCCGTCTAAAACAGCAGTTGTCTTACCTCCTCGTTCCTGAACCTGAGTTCACACTCATCGACGGGGACACCCCAGCACTTCTCACGTAGAGGCCGATGATCTCCTGGACAACAGACCAGTGGCGCCGAGACGAAGGGAGGTCCACGCAGAAGTTCAGGGGTGCAGCCGTAGAGAACGTGGGCAAAGATAGACCGTCTCACGCCTCTGCCTCTCAGCTACCGTTGAACGATGAGCTTCCCGGCCAATGCACCAAATGATACCGGAGAAACTGACGGAAGCCAAGCACAGAGAGATGGACACAGGTTTCTTCAGGAAGGAAGAGATTCTTTATTGGATCACCGATCGGGACTCAGAGGGACTAGCGTCACCAAAATACAGCAAAGTCTGAGTACTGAATACATAGAGTACATTCCTTATATAGCACTGTAGCTCCTCCCACAATTAACTACACCCACACATACCCTTAACCTATTTAATAAATAGAGTCTAAACTCATCCATCCGGTCTAACCACGTGGCTCATCTGATACAAAGGAGAGGGACGCGTAATTCCAGTTCTTACATTCCTGCACCTGGTCAGTACAGTGATAACAGTATCTTAGCTACGTGTAATTAACTAACTGATACTACAAACACATATACATACATATGCCTTGTGGCAATCTTAGCCTGCTAAACTTGTATTTTACTGGAATTACATCACAACACCCAATCAGACTTTCTCCATTATAGATTCATATTGTGTTCATACAGTGCAGCCCTTGCCCTTGCCAAACAGTCCTACTTTTCCGCTCTCATTAGTTCATGTTCCCGCAACCCCAGGCATCTCTTTGACACCTTTAATTCTCTTCTTCGCCCTGCTGTGGCCACCCCCAAAACTAACCTTACTGCTGATAACTTTGCATGTTACTTCACTGACAAGATTGAACAGCTAAGGAAAGAAATCTCCCCTCCTTGCCATTCTGTTTCTCAATCACACATAGATCATGCCTTTCCTACCCTTCAGACATTCTCCCCAGCTACTGACCAAGAGGTGGCTGCTCTTCTTTGCTCCTCTCGCCCCACCACTTGCCCGCTCGATCCTGTCCCATCTCACCTTATTAGATCTCTCTCCACTTGTCTCGTGCCTTCTCTAACACACATCTTCAACTGCTCGCTCTCCTCTGGCATCGTCCCTGCTGACCTTAAACATGCCACTGTAGTACCTATACTAAAAAAACCATCCCTCGACCCATCCACCCCCTCTAACTACCGTCCCATATCCCTGCTCCCTTTTTCCTCAAAGCTTCTGGAAATACTTGTCTTTACCCGTGTGTCTCATTTCCTCAATTCCAACTCTCTCCTTGACCCCCTTCAATCTGGCTTCCACCCTCTCCACTCTACAGAGACTGCCCTTATCAAAGTTACTAACGACCTAATCGCAGCTAAATTCAAAGGCCACTACTCCATACTAATTCTTCTTGACCTCTCAGCGGCCTTTGACACCGTTGATCATGCTCTCCTTCTTCAAACTCTGCAATCGCTTGGTCTCTGTGACTCTGTCCTCTCATGGTTTTCCTCTTATCTCTCCCAACGCTCATTCAGTGTCTCCTTTTCTAATGATACCTCCTCCCCTTGCCCTGTCTCAGTTGGCATTCCCCAAGGCTCCGTCCTTGGTCCCCTTCTATTTTCTCTTTATACTGCCTCTCTTGGCAAACTTATTACCTCTTTTGGATTTCACTACCACCTGTACGCTGATGACACCCAGCTATATCTCTCCTCCCCGGACCTCTCCCCTGCCGTCCTGCAACGTGTCACTGCTTGCCTTTCTTCCATCTCTGACTGGATGTCCTCCCGCTTTCTGAAACTCAATCTCTCAAACTGAGCTCCTTGTCTTTCCTCCTCCTAATACTGATCCTCATCTTTCGCTCTCCCTCCAAGTTTGTGGTACCAACATTAGTCCATCCTTGCAAGCGCGCTGTCTTGGCGTCATACTTGACTCTGGTCTCACCTTTGAGCCTCACATCCAGCATGTTGCCAAATCCTGTAGATTCCATCTTAAAAACATAGCCCGCATCCGCCCCTTTCTTGCACCTGATACTACCAAGGAGCTTGTCCAGGCTCTAGTAATTTCCCGCATGGATTATTGTAACCCTCTCCTGATTGGTCTTCCCAATAGCCGTACTGCACCCTTACAGTCCGTAATGAACGCTGCTGCTAGACTGATTTTCCTCTCTAGTCGTTTCTCTCACACCTCACCCCTCTGCCAGTCCTTACATTGGCTTCCTGTATGCTATAGGAGTCAATTCAAGGTACTAACTCACACCTATAAAGCACTGAACAACTCTAGCCCCTCTTATATCTCCTCACAGATCCATAGGTATGTCCCTTCTCGGTCTCTCCGTTCTGCCCGTGACCACCTCCTGTCCGTTGTCCGCACTCGTACGGCCAACTCGCGCTTGCAGGACTTCTCGCGGGCGGCTCCCTTCCTATGGAATAGCCTGCCTACCGCCATCAGACTCTCCCCTAGTCTTGCATCTTTTAAGAAGTGCCTTAAAACCCATCTCTTTAGGAAAGCTTATGGCCTCCAAGACTAACCTCTACCTCACATACCTGTCTCTTGCCCTCTCCTAAAGGGCAGCCCACCTTATTTGATTGTAAATTCCTGTCCTAATGTGTTTTACACCCCACCTCCTATAGAATGTAAGCTCGATCGAGCAGGGTCCTCTTCAACCTATCGTTCCTGTAAGTTTATTTGTAATTGTCCTATTTATAGTTAAATCCCCCTCTCATAATATTGTAAAGCGCTACGGAATCTGTTGGCGCTATATAAATGGCAATAATAAATAAATAATAATATTCATTTTATTATATTATCTGAGTTCAGGCATGGGGCTGACATTGCTTTAGTTTTATTTTGAGTCTGGACAAGGGGGACCTGTACACATTATTATGGGTCCAGAAAGGGGGGGCGGGCGATCTTTATATTATTCATTATATTATCTGAGTCCAGACAGCAGGGGCTGACCTTTCTATATTATTAATTGTATCATGTCATATTCCTCAATGCATTAAGAACTTATTTAATATCAATATAGATCAATAAGGTATTACTTAATTAGATATCTGGAGCAGTAGATTTCATAATCAGTGGGTATATGCAAAATATCAATAACAAACTATAATATCTATTAAGTAAATTATGGGATTCTACTTCAAGTGAAATATTATTGAAAATATTTATTATACAAGTAGGTATTAAGAGTACAAATATAAACCAAAATACATTCATTTGTGACAACTAATGATGATTTGGCTATATGCAGAATAAACAAGTCACAATTTTAGTTAGATAAAGAGGAATCTACAGTTGTAATCTAAATTATTCCACCCCACTGAAGATCAAAATTATTGTCAACATTTACAGACTTTCAGCTTTTCACAATTAACAAATTGAAATGGCTCTACACTACAAATGCTTTTAGTTGTTTCCCCAAATTCAACTGAAAATGCAACTTATGTCGTCCCCAGTCTCAAATTTATTCTACCCCTTGAATAGAATCCCTCACAACAGCACACATATGCAAAACTGGTGTCTCAAGCACACCTGATTCAACTAATTAAGGGCTTCTTCAGTTGCACCAGGTGTGCTTGAGCTGAAATACCTGAACTGGCTAGGAGTTTGTTGAGTGACACGTTTAACTGCATATTAGAAATATGGCTTTTTGATAGTGACAGTGGGGGGGCATGATGATGTGAGTGCGCACACGCACCGAGGGTGTTGCTGACCTGCAAGAACGGTGGCTTCTCGATCCTCAACCTTGCTAAGAGGCTGAACTCTCTATCTCTATCGAATCCTTTTCTGGACTGCTGAACCACTTAATCCCTATACGACCCTTATCTCAAGAGGTCTGTTACGGTTACCTCCAAGCTAGCTGAAGGCTGGACCGCTTGGATGTCCTGGTTCCTGAGAGTGGAGAGAGAGGAGCGCCGTTCCGTTCAGCATACCATAAGAATTCTGCGACTATAAAACAATCCCACTAGCTATGTTACAGCTAGGATACTATTGTTCCCACTAAACGAGTCGCGGCTGCGATTTGAGGGTCAAACAAGAACTGATTTTAATGGCACACAGGCATCGCTATTTATGCAAAACCCCAGGTCCAGGGACAGCCCCCTCTGGACCTGATGGGATACAGGGACAATACCAATAGTATTAGTGTATCATTTGAAATGGTCACCGCCCAGCTTGGAGATAATGACTCTAACGGTTATGGCAATTTCATTATCTCCAAGTGCCCCAAATCCCCTGTTTTATTGTAACAGGTAAAACAGTATAAAAATACAAAACTATAACATTTTAATAGACCGTAGCAGAGCTGCAATATTAAATCCCAATATCTCCGCTGATACAGAAAGTAATCAAAGTAAAGCGCTGGAAATGAAGGCAATATCCCAAATCCCCCAGTAACCGGACGAAACACAGTGCTGGGAGTCAACGACTATTTTATTTACAAGCTCCAGTATTTATGTGGTTCCCCATGCAAGGGGTTTCCTTAATCACTTTACAGGGGTTGGAACGGTATTTTCTCATTTTCCCAGGTTCGTATGAACGTACCGATTTAGCTGCGTTTTTTAGGAATTATGTCGAATATTTCCAACTTGTATACAGCTCAATTCAGCCTACCTAATTTATTTGTTACTAGAATTCTACCACGTATCCTATTAGTGGTATGTTATTATTATCATCCCCCTTCTCCATCTCGATCTATTGATCAAACAATACTTGGCTCTCAATGAATGACACCCTGATGCTCGGTGACCCCTATGCCGTGCATAACCAATTATGTCTTAATCGTTATCTATATGTATGCGACTTTTTCAATATTGTGATTATCTCCCCTAACATGGGTAATCTATTTTGGTAGACAGTCACCAAATTTATATATTTCCTTTTTCTCATCCCCTCCATTTTCATCCTTGGAGAGGAGCTACCATCCTGATTACATAAGAAGGTGTTAGAACCTCATTCCGATATTAGGAATGCGTTCAAGCACTTTTTGAGCCTTTTCGGCCACCGTATTTCGACCCCTCCCCCTCATGCCCCCAGGAACCAATCAGGGGTTTGAGCGGGCTATTTAAGTTCTATTAACCCGGGAAGTCTTTTCCCCTGACGAGCCTGGTACACACAGGCGAAACGCGCGTCGGGATAGACAGCTGGGAGACCATATCCAACTCTGTCATGAAAATCGACTAAAAGACCGACTTTGGATGAGACCTTCACCCGCCCCACTGGACCTTACAGTTGGGTCACCACTACCTAACATCCACACCGATTCCCCTTTGGGACTCTCCTCTATACGTTTACCGCATATATTACCCGGTTGGGTCACTGGTACATCTGCACTTAGTACTGTACTCTCTTAGCCTCCTTATATACCTCTTTCCTATACCCGGTGCCCATGAAGGCACCATTCTTCTCTACTCTATATCCGGCTCGAACAGACTAGCTGGTCAAATAAGTACCTCTAGATACGTAAACTTACGTTTTTGAATAGGCTCTACTTTACAGCCCACGGGGCACAGGTATAGGGTACAGTCCATAGTGTGTTACACACACCCATCTTTACCTTGGGAGCAACCCGGTCACCTATTACCTGCCTTACACCACTGTGGCAGTGACACTTTTTGTGCCATTGCATCCACCCACCTTGCGGATCTCTCCACAAGCACGGCTGACTACTAAACGGGAACCTGTTTGCATCTCGGACAGTGACTTTCCACGCACTGATCCTTTTAGCAACATATCTCGTCATTTGTAGCCCTGCGATAAACATTAGACGTGTACAGTTGGACTCTGTCACTATCTGCAACTATTGTAATAGGCAGTACCGCATTGCAACATCCCACTTTCTTCTATGCCCTTATGGGGATACCTTTCCACTAGTACGGCTAACCAACTCATGGGAATCTGTTTGCAATTTGGACAGTAACTTATCACGGACTGATCCTATCAGCAACTGATCTCGATATTTTAGCCCTAACCTAATGCACAATTTTTCCATAGGCGGACTTCGTCACCACTTGCAATAATCCTAATAGGCAGTGGTGTACGGAATTATCCAGCCACCTAATGCTCACTGTAAACTCAAGCACAATATCCTTACAGACGTACTTTGTTACCAGGGCCGTCTTTAATATGAATAGGACCCTGGGCAAAGAATTTTGTTGGGCCCCCACGGCCCTGCGACCCTCTCAATCCACCAACCCCCCAATTACGCCCAACCCCCAATCACACTGACATATTGACACATACACACACACACAGACAGACATATTAAAACATTCACAGATACATACTGACACACACATACACTGACACACAAATATATACTGGCAGACATATTGACACACATTCAGACATACTGGCACATACATACACACACAGACACATACACTGACACACATACAGACACATACACTGACAGACGTATTGACACACACACAGACATGCTGATACACACACGCATACTGACATACACACAGACACAGTGACACACACAGGCATACTGACATACACACAGACATACTGACACACACAGACAGACATACTAACACACACACATACACTGACAGAAATACGGACACACACACACATAGACATACTGACACACACACAGACAGAAATACTGACACACACACAGTCATACTGACACACACACAGACATACTGACACACACACAGACAGAAATGCTGACACACACACACAGACATGCTGACACACACTGACAGAAGTATTCACACACACACACACAGGCATGCTGACACACAGGCATACTGACACACACAGACAGGCATACTGACACACACAGACAGACATACTGACACACACACAGACAGAAATACTGACACACAGACACACACACACACACACACACACACACACATACTGACACACACACTGACAGAAGTATTCACACACACACAGACACACAGACATACACACAGACATACTGACACACACACACACTGACAGAAGTATTGACACACACACAGACATACTGACATACACACACAGATACACTGAAACACAGACAGATATACACACACAAACATACTGACATACATTTAGCCACCCTCCAACCACCCTTACCTTTTCTGGAGGGTGGTTTCCCTGGGGAACAGTGGCAGGCTGAGGCAGTTGGGAGTTCTCCTCTTAAACTCCCCTCCTCCCTGCCTTTCTCCTCCTGTGCGGCTCTGATCTCCAGTGGGAGGAAGTGACGCGCGGCACTCACTTCCTCCCAGCCGGCTGACGAACAGGAAGGGGCCCGGTCGCGCTGTTTAAGCGTAACAGCGCCCGACTGGGCCCCTGCTGGCACATGTCCACCGGGTGGCCCTTAGTGCATGGGCCACCCGGGGGCCCTCTTTAGCATGCGGGATGGTGCGGCTCTGTGCAGCCGCACCACCGGGTCCAAGGGGGGCTGCCCAAATCGCGGGGCCCACGGAGCAGCTGCTCTGGGCCCCCCAGGAGCAACTGGGCCCGGGGCAGCTGCCCCGTTTGCCCCGCGCTAAAGACGGCCCTGTTTGTTACCACTTGTAGACATTTAATATCCAGTGGTGTACTGGTCAATCCAGCCCCGCTTTGTTCTCATTGCAGTAGCAAGCACTATAGATATTGTTTCAGGCGGTTCCGTCACCATTTACAGCGAGTTGAACAGTCATTTTGTGCACTGAGGTATCTAGCCCTGTTGTGCCCTTACCTCAGAACTACGTGATCTGACACGCTCTCGGTGGGTCTCTCACCACTGGAGTACCCTGTTGTCAGCATCTTTTACCTAGTACTGAAGTTAGGTAGTGGCATTATATTTACTTTGCACCTTATGTCTTTGTCTCCCTCCCCCCTTCCCCCCTTGTATATAGTTCAGTTTGTTTTTTCACTGACTAAAGTTATTATTTTTTTTTTTATATTCTTTATTTTTTGCTTTGCAAGACAGCAGATACATATCATACATAAAAGCAACAATACAGAACGGAAATACGGCATGTTGATTTGCAACTATGTAATGGTAATGGTATTCCGTGAAAACCGCTTCCGTGACGACGCACTGTGCGAGTGTCACATTCCAATGTCCATGCTCGTCCAATATGATGTTGCCCATAATTTCCAGTCCTGATAAAGCGATCTTAAGTATCGCTGTACATCTCGCAAAGTGTTTTTAGTTTTTTTTTTTTAAATCTTAAAACAACAAAATATAACAAGGAACTATCGTAACGTAGTCACAATACTATGCAACTAAGGGAGTTGTGAATAATCGCATTTGCATCTCTAGCTGTACAGTAAAGTTATTATTTTTAACTGTTTACTTATGATATACGGTGTATATACCTATATACTACAGGACAGACTTTGCTCTCTTTTCGTTCTCCTCCTCATAACTTGGGGTTACCCCCTGTTCTGTCCTTTGGCACTCACTATCCGGCCATTTCTCTATATGAACTGCACAAACAGTTTTTTCCATGTCAAGGTGACACGAGAGCCTGAGGCCTTCATAGAACAAATGTGCACTGCCGTGTTCGGGTAAAGACTTGGATGGCCCACAGCCCGGTCTGCAGCTACGCCGTACGCATGGAAAGACCGAGTCCTCGATCGACTTGTTTTCACTGGTAGTTTCCAATCTTGGAATAAGATATTAGACTACCTCCACTCCTCTGGGAACATTCTTGGAGGGGCCTCCTTCTATACCCTAAATCCCTCACGGGAACCGGATTGGGGTTTCTCGCTAACCCACCTATTCAACTGTCAGCAAGGATACCTACTTGGACTCTATGGAGGAACGATGTGTGTCCCCTACTCATACATGGACGACGTAGGGTTACTAATCAGCTTGGCAGCTCATGGACCGGCTGCTAGGAAAAAGGTCATAACCCCTCGTACACTGGATCAACCAGTGGAGGGTGTTTTTTCTGTATTTTGGGTTGCCTTGTCAGTTGGCATTCTCACTGATCCACCTACTGTCACTTCTCGCAGTTGAAAGGTCTATTTAAGATTGCTCTAATATATCCCGGAATAGGTACCAGCGAAACAATCAGCGTTGGATTTGTTGGCTGAGCGTTAAAACAGCAAATACGAAGCCTCCTGTCATGTTATAAAATTGTAGATTATGCTAGCTTTAGTGTACCTATAATCTTAATTTTATTAATGACAGGAGGCAAGTATTTCCCACCCATTCTTGTCCCTCCCTTGTTTAATTTTATAGTTTGGATTCATAGGTACGTATGCAACTCTGCTTGTTGTCTCTGCTACCTGTCACTTGTTTTATGTCTAACTTTTTATAAGTAAGGTTGGGATATCCACATATTGGGGTATTTGGTTGCTACACTGGGTACCTACATGTTTGTTCAGAGTACATTTCATTGGCTAACCAACCTGTTCGATTCTGTTTTTTCTCTCATTTCAGCTTGGTCAATCAACGCTATCTGGTTCGGCAGCTCTCTTCGGATGGTGGACATTGTTGTATTCATCGTATCTAGGACTTCGTTTCTTTCCCTTTATATTTTTTCTGCTTTTTGTTCTGTTTTGTCGCTGCTTGAAAGAGGAAATGATGCATGGGGAGGGGAGTTTTATAGTGCCTAGCTTTTTTTCTGATTGGTTGTATTTCTGTGCTGCTGTGGAGTTCTAGTAAAGAGACTAAAGCAAATACATGCCTACTGTCATTAATAAAATTAAGATTATAGGTACACTAAAGCTAGCATAATCTACCATTATAATTGTTAATACTGCAATCTCGCCAAAGCAAATTAGGGAGGCATTTAAAAATTCTGAATCATTATATCATTTGAAGGATAATGAAAAAGGAAGTCAAACTTAAAAAAATAAATTAAAAAATTCTTCAAAAATGTCACCTCCCAAAAATTAACACGCATAACCTGGAAATATTAATTAGACCTTTTTTCCCTCAGGGAGATTCGGAACACGGTAAGCTGGTTAAAAAAAGGTAACGCCCCTGGCCCAGATGACTTTTCTGAACTTTTGAGGGAGTAATTTCACCGTTGTCGACTTTTCATGAGTTCACTAAATATCCCCAGGAATTATTGCAGGCCAATGTTCTTCCAATTTCCAAGCCTGGGAAAGACCCAGCTACCCTGTCTAATTATCGTCCAATATCTCTAGTAAATTTAGATATCTAGATTTTTTGTTTGTTTTGTAAATATTAGCTGAAAGACTAAAAAAATATAATTCCAGATCTTATACATAAGGATCAAACTGGATTTATTTCAGGAAGAGATATGGCTGGTCTGTTAGATTTAGTATTTTATGCATACTATCTAAATATACATAAAATAAAAGCAACATTATTAGCATTGGAGGCGGTAAAAGTATTTGACAGGGTAGACTAGGGGTTCCTAGGTTTGGTTTTGGAGAACTATGGTAGTATAGGACCAAATAAAGAGAATATCATGGCTTTATATACAATCCCTCAGGCAAGGTTAATTGGTCCAGGGATGGTATCTAATTGGTTTAACATCAGAAATGGAACTAGACAGAGGTGCCCTTTGGCCCCACTCCTATACATCCTAACAATAGAACCCCTAGCTGCTGTAATTAGCTTGTCTGACAAAATGTAAAGGGTTAGATATTAGTCTGGAACAATATAAAATTACATTATATGCAGACAATATAATGATTGCCCTCTCTGATCCATTGAAGTCAATTCCAGCTATATTTAAATTGATACAGGAGTATAGTCTGCTCAGGTTATACATTTAAATATTGGGAAGACCCAGGTATTAAAGGATCACTATAGGGTCAGGAACACAAACCTGTATTCCTGACCCTATAGTGCTAAAACCACCATCTAGCCCCCCCTGGGCCACTCATGCCTCCATAAATATACAGCGCTACGGAATTTGTTGGTGCTATATTAATAATATAGCAAAATCTTACTGTATTCAAGTCAGAAGCTGTAGATCTGCATGCTGTTTGCCTAAAAAAATAAAAAATAAAACAAGCAGTCTGACATCAGAAGTGGTGGCCTGATCCAATCACAATGCTTCCCCATAGGATTGGCTGAGACTGACAAGGAGGCAGATCAGGGGCAGAGCCAGCATGATTCAAACACAGACCTGGCCAATCAGCACCTCCTCATAGAGATTAATTGAATCAATTAATCTCTATGAGGAAAGTTCAGTGTCTGCATGCAGAGGGAGGAGATACTGAATGTTTGGATGCATTTTAGGCCACCATGACCCAGGAAGGATCTCTAACAGCCATCTGAGGAGTGGCCAGTGACGTCATCACTAGGCTGTAATGTAAACACTGCATTTTCTCTGAAAAGACAGTGTTTACAGCAAAAAGCCTGAAAGTAATGATTCTACTCACCAGAACAAATTCAATACGCTGTAGTTGTTCTGGTGACTATAGTGTCCCTTTAAAATTAAATACTGATCAAGAAACAGTTGAATTTAAAAACAGAGTGGAACTGGTCTAAGGGATTAATTGAATATCTTGGCATTTCGTTATCTAATTAAAATTCATTATACCAACCTGCTTACATCCATAAAACACAACTTGTTAAATGGAAAGGATTAGAAATTGCCTGGGTGGGGCGTATCAATACAATATTAATGTATGTAATGCCTAATTTAATATATACATTTCATTCAATTCCACTTAGAGTTCCTTCAAATCTACTTTCTTAATTTAAGTGAATTTATTGAATTTAATATGGGGCAGTTAAACTCAGAATTTCTTATTAAATCTTAACTGGAAAAATCAAATATTTTGGCACGAACATTCCTAATATCATGTTTTCTCATTATGTAAAATGGTGCTATAATTATTCAACAAGCAGTGACCCAAGTTGGAAGCAATGGGAAAAAAGTAACACAATCCAACCTATCCCTTCCTAATTTGATATGGATTACCGAGGTTCACTATAAGGAGATGGAGACCCCTAATAAAATAGTTAACGTAATAAAGAGCTTAAAAATCCTTAAAAGGAATACAGGAATCTCAAGTAGACTTGTTATCTTATCCTATTAGAATCCTTTCATTTTATATTCAGGATCTAAATGCAAAAAAATGGGAAGAACTTGGTATTCTAAAGTTAAATCGAATCGCCATATTCGGTACCCTTCGAACTTTTGATAATCTAAATATAACTTACGTAATTCCAGACTCTGAAGTATATAAATATATTGGGATTAAGCATGTTGGTAATTGTGTAGGAATTGAAGAAAATCCCACCTTTAACAATGTCTTAAATACACAACATAAATGTAATGTACCGGTAATTAACAACATTCCGCATTTAAGACTTGATTTTTTTTGGGGGGGAAAGCAATATGGATAAGGTTTTCCCACTGAACATATGGGAATAGGCTCGTCTTCAGCTGAAAAGCTAGGTTAATAACGTAAATCTCCAAGAAAACGTTTCTCGATTTGTTTATCACATATACAAACTATTCATTCCCATCTCCCATCATTTAGTTCGTTGCACTCCCACCATATGTGAAACATTGTCCCATCTTTTCCATATCTCCAGCAGATTTTGGAATATAAGGGTGAAATATTCTGAAGTTTCAATGGGACCATATACCCCCTATAACCATATACCCCCCTATAACCATATACCCCCCTATAACCATATACCCCCCTATAACCATATACCCCCCTATAACCATATACCCCCCTATAACCATATACCCCCCTATAACCATATACCCCCCTATAACCATATACCCCCTATAACCATATACCCCCTATAACCACATACCCCCCATAACCATATACCGCCTATAACCATATACCCCCCTATAACCATATACCCCCCTATAACCATATACCCCCCTATAACCATATACCCCCCTATAACCATATACCCCCCTATAACCATATACCCCCCTATAACCATATACCCCCCTATAACCATATACCCCCCTATAACCATATACCCCCTATAACCACATACCCCCCTATAACCATATACCCCCCATAACCATATACCCCCCTATAACCATATACCCCCCTATAACCATATACCCCCCTATAACCACATACCCCCCTATAACCACATACCCCCCTATAACCACATACCCCCTATAACCATATACCCCCTATAACCATATACCCCCCTATAACCATATACCCCCTATAAATTATATTTAAGTGTAATTTAACAAGAGACACGCAAAGTATAAAGCGCTTTATATCAAGTCCAAAAGAAGGTAGTCCAAATGTTTCCTGTAGTGCAGCAAAAGAGCTGAAACAATTCATATTCTATAAATCTGATATCTGAATTCTACCCAACTGACTCCATTATTTTTATTTATTTTTTTTGTGCATAGGTTCGGCAAACACGATTACGCTGCCACGACCGCTGGTACATGCATAACATCGAATAGATTATAACAATTATGTGACACGAGGAGCTGTGCACATTTATAATAATGAGGAAGAACAGCAGCATATCGGCACATTCTAATAATGAGGGGCAAGCCAGGTAACGTTAGAATATTGTCTGGGACTAGGCGGGTGCATACGATAGCTGCATTAGAGATAACATCTGGTGAGAGACGGTACGATAACTACGGCTTAGACTAATAAACAGCATAGGGAGGGTGTGCATTGTGTGCGGGTCCTTACGTGATGTACGGCAGAGTAGGCAATAAAATCTGCACGTGTATTGCTTGTGCACACTGTGTAGGCTAAAACTAGCTATGCCCGCCAAACAAATTAATTTACGTGACTAGACGAGATAATATAACATCATTTGAACTGGTAACGTAAATAAAGAAAATACCATAAGTAGAGCCAAACATGCTATGCGTGTAGCTGTTATAGGTCAGACTTATCGGGTGCAGGTCAGTTGACAGGCAGGTTTAGGTGACAGGGATGACCACGAGGGCCACTGGGAACCAACAGCTTACAGGTTTATGGGCACGTGTGATATTAGCGAGGAATGGTGTCACAGAGTGGTAGTATAAATGCAATACAATCTCATGGTTAGTAAGATACTGGGCATTGGAATCAGTAAGTTACATACGAACTGGCATTGCACGTAATGCAAAACTGCAGAAATAGGGGTGGGCACAGGGCTCTAGGATCAGTCGTGTGGATGCCAGCAGATCCAGGCTTGGAGATCGGCTGTTTCTCCCCTCCATGGAGTATCCCAGGCGTCTAGGCTGCAAAAGATTTCCAGGCCACGAGGCTATGTGGTGGAGCTTCAGACTTGGTCAGGAGTGTACCCCAGCATGCTGGGACAGGTTGGTTCACGTTTGAGTGATCGCTGCAAGTAGTATCCCACCATTAAATAGTGGAATTGAAGCTTTATGTGAGGAGCTCACACCATGTGCATCTAACCTCCATGATGGCCAGGCCCCGCCCCCGTCCAAATGACTCAATTTTTGGGTATTAATGTCCTCCATCACATACTGAAAAATCTCCAGAGGGGCTCCACGAGATATATTTTCTTTTAAATTGAATTTTTTATTTAATATTTTAGAAGTTAAGATCATATCGATAAGAATTTTATTAGGTTAGATATATTCATTTATTTTTGTTAAATTTAATATTCCTTTTTTTTTTTTTTTTTGTCAATCTTTCTTTTATTAAGGCATGTGCAATGGGGTACAGAACAAAGAGAGGGGAAATGCAATAGTGGTATACAGGTTAGGGTTTGTACAGCGTTAATTACATTTCCTGCTAAACAATGCCTAATTTTTATTTTTATGTGTTGGTTAACGATAACATCTCGTTCAGTCGGGTATTATAGATTAACTGTCGGTCAGATTAGCTGACTATGTAGGTAAGGTTAAGAAAAATGGTTGATTGCTATCGCCTTACTGTCTAGTAATACCATGACACGCAGGGTGCAGATGGGAGTGTAAACTTGCAGATATGTGTCTCTATGTTTCATGACAGTATAGGCATACATATCAGGTTTGCGTTAAACATTTGTGTCGATAGCGTGAAATAAATTTAAATAAAATACTGTGCAGCAGATAAATCATCACCCTTTGAGAGTATAAGAAAAAAGGAAAGTTTAAACTAGGGCGCTGAGAATGATGAACTGTGAGACATGCGTTTTAAGGGCTGTATATGCCCAGATCAGTCTAACTAGGGTAAACAGTTATTGGCTGGCATTTGAGTTAAACATAGTCATATGTATATATTCAAACCATTAACCATAGTGCTCATTGTGGGTACTAACATAAGGGAGGGGGGAAAACTGTTAGGGTATTATGTCCGCAGATACCGTGTGGAGATAGAAGGTAAGTGGTCGGTAGCCTGTAATAAGTCCCTGTTCGTGAGAGCAGTTCACCCGATGCCTACTGGTATCAGGGTATCATCCCCGGGAAGCGGGTGTCCAGAGTCGTGCTTTGACCGCCGGGTAGGTCCCTTGGGTCTTGGTGCGGTGTGCTTCTGCTTGCGGTGTGTGTCGTAGGGGTCCGGGTTGGGATCGGAGTTGGCGGCTCGGTGTTGGCAGGGTAAGTCCTCACCTCCGCCCCAGGCTATCAGAAGAGCCGACATCTTATAACCACAGATCCGGCTTTCACGTGGGGCCGGACCTCTCTCCCTTTTGGAGTGGCAGGGGGTCCTGGTGGTCGGCCGCTGGATGCGGCGGCGAACCCTCCTCCAGCGTGGGCGATGTCTCGGGGTAGCACCCCGGTTGGCCTTCGGCCTGGGTAGGCCAATAATAGGTGGCACAGATTTATGTAGTGTAGTTGGGCCCGAGGGGGTTCCCCTTGCTTTACGGCTCTCACCACTCCGTTCTGTGTCCCGAGGCCATGCCGGCTTGGTCATGCAGGGATACCGCAGTGCTTGCAAGCGCTGTGGTGGTGTGGGTGGCCACAATTTGCTCCGCAGTTTCCGCCAGAATTCTTGAAAGTGTCCGTCCAGTTGGGTGAGTATGTCGCTGGAATGCGGGAGCCACGTTTCCTCCGCCATTATGGTGGGACTGCGATTTTGCAGATCTGTTTCAGCTTTTACTACCCATGGTTGCTCATGGGACAGTTCTCCCGACGCGGGCAGCGTGGCGGAGTCTGACCTGGTAGGTCTCTGTCTGGTTCTCCGGGCTGAGTGACAAGCTTCCGCCATTTTGGAGGCCCCTTCCCACGTTTTGCCTGGAGAAGTCACGGGCTCATGCTTAAGGTGCCGGGCGCGGGGCTCTCCGGCTGGCGGGGACCGGGATGACCCCCACCGGTCCATGGGGGGGGGGAGGTATTGCACCAAGCTCACTGTTTGCTGCATGCGTCTGGCGGGAAAGCGGCCGCCTTTCTCCACCATCTCCCTCAGTAGGCCTTAGTATGCCGATGCGGTGCCCGGTCACCCTGGACATTGAGTTTGGTGTCTCCGGGTTCGGGACGGTTTCCCCAGTCTAGTAGGCCCTCTTGTAGGAGGATGAACGCCGGTTAGCAAGAATTATTCCCCGTTTTCGTGCTCGGTACCTAGGAGCTAGTTCAGAGCACGTCTGCCCTGGTTGCTAGTCCAAATTTAATATTCCTAGCCAGTATATGTTTAATTTACAAAAAAATTAAACAGTGTAGCGCTATAAATACGACAAAATAGCTTTGATGCTTATTAATTGAGTTATTATTTCATGGACCTAGAAATACAAATAATACCACATAGTGCAGCTTATAAATAAATAAAATGTGTTAGAAACAGGATTTATAAATCGGTGAAAAGATGCACACGAACGAGGAGAATCATCCTAACCCAGGCAGAGCTCATTATATTGAATGATTTCGTGCTTTTCATCTCCCGAACGGAGGCCGACCACAAGGCCAAAACGGTAAAAAGACCACCCCTGAACCGATCTGGGTGAATTTTGAGTATGTTGCTCACCCAGATGAGGGCTATCAGGGGATATGTAATTTATGGGTGTAAGTCATGGTTTTGGGGTACATCCAGGAATGGGGTAAAAATGTATGTTTCAAATGTACAGTTAATTATGTTATCTCCCAGGCTAAGGGGAGGGAATGTGTGGGCTATACCCAGCTAGGGAGTGGACAATGCATAATTTTCTGTGGGTGTCTCCCTTGCATGGGAGAATTGTATAAATGCGGAGTATGTGGCATTAAAGTGCAGTTCTGCTCCTGATGCTGCGTGTCGTCCAGTTATTGGGAAAGGTGATGGGATATTCGTGCATTATTGTATTTACTGCTAATGCTGTTCCTTCTATAACCTACTTGATCCTGAGTAACTCTTGGAATACCAGCGGAGAAAGTCTATGTTAAACTAGCGCTCCACTACACTATGCAGTGTAATTGGTTACTATCCCGAGTCCATACTGCTATTGGTTGGCTTGGGATATGTAGTGTTGTAATTGGTTTCTATCCCAAGTCCATACTGCCAGTAACCAATTACACTACATATCCCAAGCCAACCAATAGCAGCATGGACTTGGGATAATAACCAATTAGACTACATATCCCAAGCCAACCAATAGCAGTATGGACTTGGGATAGTAACCAATTACACTACATATCCCAAGCCAGCCAATAGCAGTATGGACTTGGGATAGTAACAATTACACTACATATCCCAAGCCAACCAATAGCAGTATGGACTTGGGATAATAACCAATTAGACTACATATCCCAAGCCAACCAATAGCAGTATGGACTTGGGATAGTAACCAATTACACTACATATCCCAAGCCAACCAATAGCAGTATGGACTTGGGATTGTAACCAATTACTAGACATATGCAATTAGTTTCGGTCTAAATTGAAATTCGGACGTTCGGATGCTTCCAAATGTCCAAAATGCCGAATTTCGGACGTGCCGAACCGCCAAAGTCACGAATTAGCATACGCTGATACAGAACTCCACACCGATTCGTGACCTTTTTAACGAGATACCTCTTATGCTCTTGCAAGTTTCTACATACTATTTGGACTTCATTCATTGGACCCATTTCTACTATTTTTTATTATTTTGTTATTTTGAAATTTTCTTTTTATTATTTTATACTTTTGTTTGCTTCATGCCAATAAAGAATTTCCTGATATTGGAACCTATATTTAGTGAAGTTATTGGGCAAAAAAGAAGACTCCTAATGCATCAAAAGGGAGTGGGGTCCCTTCCAACATCCCCATCTGCACTTGTGGTGAGCCTCCCATATTGGCTCCATATTTGTGAGTACTACATCACTAGAACCATATATTTGTCTATGCATTAGACCATACTGTATTGCACTAGGCTTCGGCCATGTTTGTCTCCTACAGTGACAAAACACTTTAAAACCAGCCACACTCCACCCAGCTTCTTTTTGTATGTATAGTGTTTATTTTTGTGTGTAAAGAGAGGTGAGCACACAGGTGTTCAGAGTGTGTTGGTACATTGTGGGTTACACAGCAGGGCTTTGTATTTCTTTGTCTATAATATTATAGCCTCTGACTGGTAGGATACGCCTCATTGATTTTCCTATGGGCTAGTGTATAGTTGGAATGCATGGTGCGTTCCATACCTCATTACTTCACCTTTAGCGAGCGGTCATTTGAACGATCGGGATAGGTGAGTATATGTCCTACTTCTCCGTTACCGGGATTCGGAATATGGATCTGATTCAATGATCCAAATACAACTGTTGATGTCTCGGCATGAGTGTGGGGATATGGGGAGCTTTAATGTACCTCTGATTGGTCAGACACTGTGATTATTATTTGCTTTATTTATTTTCCGTATGAGTCATTACCTCTTATAACAGATCAGGGCATGTTCAATTTTCGAGAGAGAGAGAGAATATATATATATATGTGTGTGTGTTTTTCTGATTGATTGATGTTTCCTTTGGTTTGCTTGGCAGCCATAATCATGTGAGTCTTGCTTTGATCTGTTCTGATATGCATTGTGAGATATTTATCTTTATTGTACCTATCTAATAATAAATATCTTTCATATTATTGGTTGTGCTCCTTGACTGGATATCATCATTAGTACAATGTTACTTCTTTTCTTAACTCGAGTAAAAACAGAAGAATCATGGGTTTAACCTTTATTTCCTCCTATTTTCCCCTATTTCTGCCACCCTGACCCTCACTTCGTTATCTAATTTTCCCTCTCTTTATTTGGAGAGAGAGACAATTCGTCCCTTTGATTAAACTACAATCGCCGTCAATTTTGTTATACGCCCGATTAACCCAGGTGTTCCTCTCTTATTTACACGCACTCTTCCTCTTCCTGTTCCCCTCCCAGTTTCATTCCGTTTATCTGGATGAGAGACCCTCTATGACGTTTTTATTTAAAAAAAATTCGAATTGCTCAATCCAAGTGTCCCAATATTCAATTTGCATTTAGCGTTTTTTCCATTTTTGCTTGCCATATTACTTGTGCTATCACTTCTGGGATGGATGGAATTTGTACATTTGTCCAATTCCGTGCTCTCAGTAATTTAGCTGCTGTGCTGATGCTTAAAATTAACATTGAATCCTTTATCTTCATTCCTGACATATTTAAATGTAATAGAATTATTCCCGGATCCATTGCCAGTTTATTTCCTGTCATATGGTCAATTAATGTAATTATATCGTTCCAATACATATATATATCGGTTGGCAGTACCACCATGTGTGTAATAGAGTGCCCTTACCAGTATTGCACCGCCAACATCGGTCGCATGTATTTGGGTATATTTTATTTAGAAGATTCGGTGTTAAAGGAACACTATAGTCACCTAAATTACTTTAGCTAAATAAAGCAGTTTTAGTGTATAGATCATTCCCCTGCAATTTCCCTGCTCAATTCACTGTCATTTAGGAGTTAAATCACTTTGTTTCTGTTTATGCAGCCCTAGCCACACCAACCCTGGCTATGATTGACAGAGCCTGCATGGAAAAAAAAAACTGGTTTAACTTTCAAACAGAGGTAATTTACCTTAAATAATTGTATCTCAATCTCTAAATTGAACTTTAATCACATACAGGAGGCTCTTGCAGGGTCTAGCAAGCTATTAACATAGCAGGGGATAAGAAAATCTTAATTAAACAGAACTTGCAATAAAGAAAGCCTAAATAGGGCTCTCTTTACAGGAAGTGTTTATGGAAGGCTGTGCAAGTCACATGCAGGGAGGTGTGACTAGGGTTCATAAACAAAGGGATTTAACTCCTAAATGGCAGGGGATGGAGCAGTGAGGCTGCAGGGGCATGTTCTATACACCAAAACTGCTTCATTAAGCTAAAGTTGTTCAGGTGACTAGTGTCCCTTTAAGTACCATCTATTCGAAGGTTTAAACTGGAAATCTGTCCGATTTAAGCAGTGGACATGTTTATATATTTAATAAGACTTTTCCAACTTTCCTCCTGTGTGTGAAGATCTTTTCCCCACTTTATAATTACTCCGGAACGTTTATCATGTCTTACTTTATATATAAGACTTTAACAGATTTAGACAGCATGTTTTTACAGATTTTTTTTTTTTCGACAAGTTGAATAATGCCGTCTGTTTTACCCTCTCTATTCTTAATCGTATAAACTGAGACAAACCCTTTAATTCTAAGGTAGTTAAAGCTATCATTCGGTAGGATACATAATTCTTCTCTTATTTGTTGGAAGGACTTAATTTTAAAATCCTCTGTTACACAGTTGAAAGAAAAAGTATGTGAACCCTTTGGAATGATATGGATTTCTGCACAAATTGGTCATAAAATGTGATCTGATCATCATCTAAGTCACAAAAATAGACAATCACAGTCTGCTTAAACTAATAACACACAAAGAATGAAATGTTGCCATGTTTTTATTGAACACACCACACATTCACAGTGCAGGTGGAAAAAGTATGTGAACCCTTGGATTTAATAACTGGTTGAACCTCCTTTGGCAGCAATAACTTCAACCAAACGTTTTCTGTAGTTGCAGATCAGACGTGCACAACGGTCAGGAGTAATTCTTGCCCATTCCTCTTTACAGAACTGTTTCAGTTCAGCAATATTCTTGGGATGTCTGGTGTGAATCGCTTTCTTGAGGTCATGCCACAGCATCTCAATCGGGTTGAGGTCAGGACTCTGACAGGGCCACTTCAGAAGGCGTATTTTCTTCTGTTTAAGCCATTCTGTTGTTGATTTACTTCTATGCTTTGGGTCATTGTCCTGTTGCAACACCCATCTTCTGTTCAGCTTCAGCTGGTAGACAGATGGCCTTAAGTTCTCCTGCAAAATGTCTTGATAAACTTGGGAATTCATTTTTCCTTCGATGATAGCAATCCGTCCAGGCCCTGACGCAGCAAAGCAGCCCCAAACCACGATGCCCCCACCACCATACTTCAGAGTTGGGATGAGGTTTTGATGTTGGTGTGCTGTGCCTCTTTTTCTCCACACATAGTGTTGTGTGTTTGTTTCTTCCAAACAACTCAACTTTGGTTTCATCTGTCCACAGAATATTTTGCCAGTACTGCTGTGGAACATCCAGGTGCTCTTGTGCAAACTGTAAACGTGCAGCAATGTTTTGTTTGGACAGCAGTGGCTTCCTCTGTGGTATCCTCCCATGAAATCCATTCTTGTTTAGTGTTTTACGTATTGTAGATTCGCTAACAGGGATGTTGGCATTTGCCAGTGACTTTTGTAAGTCTTTAGCTGACACTCTGTGCTCTTGCAGTCTTTACAGGACGGCCACTCCTAGGGAGAGTAGCAGCAGTGCTGAACTTTCTCCATTTATAGACAATGTGTCTTACCGTGGACTGATGAACAGCAAGGCTTTTGGAGATACTTTTATAACCCTTTCCAGCTTTAGGCAAGTCAACAATTCTTAATCGTCTTAAGTCTTCTGAGAGCTCTTTTGTGCGAGGCATCATTCACATCAGGCAACGCTTCTTGTGAAAAGCAAACCCAGAACTGGTGTGTGTTTTTTATAGGGCAGGGCAGCTGTAACCAACACCTCCAATCTCATCTCATTGATTGGACTCCAGTTTGCTGACATCTCACTCCAATTAGCTCTTGGAGATGTCATTAGTCTAGGGGTTCACATACTTTTTCCACCTGCACTGTGAATGTTTACATGGTGTGTTCAATAAAAACATGGCCACATTTCATTCTTTGTGTGTTATTAGTTTAAGCAGACTGGGATTGTCTATTGTTGTGACTTAGATGATGATCAGATCACATTTTATGACCAATTTGTGAAGAAATCCACATCATTCCAAAGGGTTCACATACTTTTTCTTGCAACTGTATGTATGATTTTTTTATTCCCTCGCTCTTCCAAGAGTTGATCTTAATATTATCTAGCAGGTCATTAATCACTGTAATTGGTAGTGAATCTATTATTCTGTTCTTAAATCCAACTCATTTCCTAAATATATTGCACCAAGCTGTTAGCTCTCTAATTACATGTGCTTTGGATCTTGCCTCAGTTATAACTAGAGTTGAGCGAATCCGGACTGTAAAGTTTGGGCTCCTACCAAACATCGTTTTTTGGGCCCCGAACACCGACATATCACTGTATGTTCGGGTTGGAGTTCGGCGATTTAATGACGCGTTTTGAAAGGCTGCAGGCAGCCAATCAAGTGTTTGACTTGTGTGCCCTTCAGAAGCCATCACAGCCATGCCTACTAATGGCATGGCTGTGATTGGGCAGTGCAGCAAGTGACCCAGCCTCTATATAAGCTGGTTACTTAGTATTATTAAATTATGCCCCTACTCGCTATACCGCGAATAGGGGCATGTCTATTAAACAGTGAGCCCCCCCTCCTGAGCCCCCACACGCAACGCGCGAGTAGGTGCTTTAGAACTAAAGGGGGGACCTATTCCCCCCCCCCCCCCCTCAGCCATACTGCTTCCTTCCCACAGTCTGAGTATTTCCCTCTGATTGGATTATGGAAGGACATAGGAACAGTGTGACCCTCAGTCCCTGGGGCCCACACACCCTACAATATACACCCCTAGTATACACAATAAAGCAGCTTAGAAAGTTAACCAAATGCTTATAGGACCTGGCCCCTAAAGTGGATTAAACGGACAGAGCGTGAGTGCGGATAGTGGCCAAGAAATGTCAGTTTTGGTCACAGGTTCTTGGGAACAATGTAAATAAAATAAAAAAAAAAATCAGATTCAAATTAGGTTTAAAAGACTTGGTTTCAAGTTTTCACTCTCCTGTTTCCTGCTCTTTGGGTATCGATCTGATATCCCGGTCTGTTTGGTGGGGCCACTGGCTGACATTGCAGGATAAATGCCAGGAAGAGGGTCATTCCCTTGAGCTTTTATAGAGTGAGTCACTTGTGTGCAGAGAGAGATAGGGAGGGGCTTGCATGCAATGAGTGGTTGGAAGGAGCTTGGGTCCAGTGAGGGATTGGGAGGGGCCTGAATGCAGTGAGAGATTGGGAGGAGTTTGCGTGCAGTGAGGGATTGGGAGGGGCTCACGTGCAGTGAGGGATTGGGAGGGGCTCGCGTGCAGTGAGGGATTGGGAGGGGCTCGCGTGCAGTGAGGGATTGGAAGGGGCTCGCGTGCAGTGAGGGATTGGAAGGGGCTCGCGTGCAGTGAGGGATAGGAAGGGGCTCGCGTGCAGTGAGGGATAGGAAGGGGCTCGCGTGCAGTGAGGGATAGGAAGGGGCTCGCATGCAGTGAGGGATTGAGAGGAGCTTGCGTGCAGTAAGGGATTGGGAGGGGCTCGCGTGCAGTGAGGGATTGAGGAGCTCGGGTTCAGTGAGGGATTGAGAGGAGCTTGCGTGCAGTAAGGGATTGGGAGGGGCTTGTGTGCAGTGAGGGATTGGGAGGGGCTTGTGTGCAGTGAGGGATTTTGTTGAGTTTGCATGCAGTGAAGGGGCAGGAGGCGCTTATATCCAGTTAAGAATAGGGAGGGGCTTGCATGTAGTGAGAGGAGGAGGGGAGAGTGCCATGTACAGTAATAATTAATTCACCACAAGGGCAAAAACACACACCAGGCATTTAATATTTTATTGTTAAATTGCCCCACACCATCAACAAATGAAATATCCCCAAAAAGTTGGGTTTGCAGCTATTGCACAGTGTTCTCAGAGTTTGGGACTAAATATCGTCCAGTGTGCAGGATCCCAGCACTGAGTCCAGCTCAGTGCCGCCCATCATGTGTCACAGTATTAGACCATGTCCACAGACCCATACTGCTTCCTTCCCACAGTCTGAGTATTTCCCTCTGATTGGATTATGGAAGGACATAGGAACAGTGTGACCCTCAGTCCCTGGGGCCCACACACCCTACAATATACACCCCTAGTATACACAAAGCAGCTTAGAAAGTTAACCAAATGCTTATAGGACCTGGCCCCTAAAGTGGATTAAACGGACAGAGCGCGAGTGCGGATAGTGGCCAAGAAATGTCAGTTTTGGTCACAGGTTCTTGGGAACAATGTAAATAAAATTAAAAAAAAATCTGATTCAAATTAGGTTTAAAAGACTTGGTTTCAAGTTTTCACTCTCCTGTTTGGGTATCGATCTGATATCCCGGTCTGTTTGGTGGGGCCACTGGCTGACATTGCAGGATAAATGCCAGGAAGAGGGTCATTCACTAAACATGATGTGATCGCAATTTACAGAACTTTCATCAATCAATACCCAGTGCAGGATGAAGTAGTGTTTTTGTTTGCTTTTTTTTTTTTTTTTTTTAACAATTTTGTCATACATTTCACAAATCAAGGGCCAACTCACACCTTAGTGAGTAGAGATCTGGGTTAACAGAACCAAGATAGGCAGAGTTAAAGTGCAAATGCAGATTTTATACATCTGTAACGTTTTCAATTAATGCCCACAGGGAGGGCACTTACTGCAGGTGATCGGACCAGGTATAGGTCCTTCTCCCATCGGACATGGCAACTTCTGTCATTTACAAACTTTCAGCAATGGAGATTTTACACAAATATGACATGTGAGCATGTATAGCTGGGGCGGCTGGCCCTGTACTCTGCAACAAAGACATTAACTCAAACATGATGGGATGGCTGCACCTGGACAAAAGACAGGAGCGAAGCCCCCCTCGATAAAACCTTCCACTGATTATGGGTCCATTGTTCCCCTTCTGCCTTCTATTATTGCTTGAATGCACATTCATCAGAGGGAGTCCAGTGTAATTGCCAGATCATGGCTTATGTCCAGTGTCAGACTAATGTTCCTGGAGGGGTGCCGTCAGCAGACCGTTCTCTGTGTGCCATGCTCAGCGTCTGATTATAAAGTTCCTCATCAAGATAATCGAAGTGTCTAATTTTAATGGGTGAGGGAAATAATGGGAGATAGTGAGGGTGATCAGGGAGAACAAGTTATGTATGGAGACATAAAGGGAGTTAGGGAGGAGGAGTGGCGAGGGAGCCGTAGAATTGGATTGGCGAAGCAATGGATTTGGAGTGGTATTGTGGGGAGAAATGGAATCGAGGAGGAGAGGAAGAGCAAAGAGAAGCATTAGACATTCAGAATTAGTGAAAGTGCAGTACAGACATTAAAAAAAATAAAAACAAGTCCTGCCTTGGGCCCTATTAGGAGAACAGTACGCTGAAGTGGTAATGGTGCCAGGAATGCCCTGGTGCGCCCCACCCCCATTGGAAATAGTCAAACTGGTTTTCAATGGCTTTACTTCTTAACTGGGGTCAACCAGGCCTCCTCGAACTCTGAAGAGCGGGAAGGTCCTAAGCAGTCGGTTGACTACTCTCGAGTTAAACTTAGGAGCTTCCATTTCTCCGGCGTTGGTAGTGGAGGCAGTGAGTGGCCCCTGGTGGACCCCAGGTAAGAAGTGAAAGAATTGAAAAATAGTTTAGTTTAATTACTTCTAATGAGGAGGAGCGCACCTTAACCACCAACGTCAGCGGTAATAATGCTTGGGGTAATTCTTTAAGTAACCACATCTCTCTCCTAGATGTCAGAGGCATGCTGGGAAATGTGCTAGAAACACTGACATAAACAGGGAGGGCTGATCACGATTATGTCAGGAACTCAGAGTGAATTTTAATCTGAACTGGAAGCATCCTCCAAAACAGCTTCTCTTTTGAAAGATTTTGCCCTAAAATTTCAATTGCCTTTGAATTCCCACTTTAGCGTGCCTCCCTGAGATGCATTTACTAAACCGTGGAAATGTGAATATTAAAATGACGCCGTCTCTTTGCGGGTTGTGGTTTTAAATTAATTCATGTCGTCCCCACGGCAGGAAAGCGATCTAAAGGGAAAAACTATGCTCCCCCTGTGCACAGTGATTTTGCTGTGTTGATTAAAGTGAATTCTTTCTTTAGGATAAGAGATGTGATACGATTAAACGTCCTGACGCGGTGCACTTAAACACTATGTCTATGCTGAGAGTGACCTAGAAAGTGGGGCAGAAGTAGCTAGTGAAGAATCCCATACCTGCTGTGGAGAGGGGCCGCAGTGAAACTGACTGAATGAGGGAGTGGGGAGCCAGTCGTGTAATGTCCATCATGGTACCCAGGCTGAGCGTAGCGCTGGTATTGCAGGTGAGGGGGGACAGGGCTTCGGTGCATGCCCCCAGGGGCTGCAGAATTGCGTAGGTACCAGTCCCGGAGCCCTTCTAGGGCTAAGGCTTTGTGCACATTCCTTTCCATTGACTCTGGTGGGGGAGCTCGAGGCTGGCTGCGAGACCGTGGCCCCTGGTGAGACACTTGTTGCCGAGGTCGCTGTTGAAAGTGGTCGTGGTGCCACGATTGCTGAAAGTGATTAACTTCGGACAGCTGGGGCCCACATGACTTGTTGCGAGCAGCATTTTTGCGTTGCTGGGTCTCTGCACGGCTTCGCAGTGCTGGGCTGCCTGGGTACCCTTCGTAATAACCATCCCGTCGGGAGTAATGAGCACTGCCATCTGGATCTGCCCACCAGGGACTCTCTGGTTCTACCCACCAATGACCATCAGGCTCTGTCCACCCTCGATTGTGTTGCAGCTGTCGCTCCATATAATAATCCATCAGTATCTCCTCATAAGGCAACCTTGTTCCCCCACTTGGTGTCCGCAGGTCAGGGGACTTGGCCCCTCTTTGCTGGGACTGATTGAAATTAGGTCCTGGCTGAGGTCGTTCAGTTAAGGCTTCTGAACTCTTGAAGGAAGGTTTACCTTGGAGCTCAGTTGGGGGTGGGCGCTCAATCAGAGCTTCAGAACTGTTACTACGCCGGTTCCTCACAGTCTGAACAGAGCTTCGATCACTTGGAAAGCCCACCTGGGAGTCCTGACTTCCAGACCACTGCTGGGACAGAACAGAACTTTCCGATCTAGGGAAGGGGAAAAAAAAAAAACCTTCAGTGATCTCTCCAGGAACTCAGTTACATAGCTGAAAAGAGACTTACGTCCATCAAGTTCAGCCTTCCTCACATATGTTGTTGCTGTTGATCCAAAAGAAGGCAAAAAAACCTCCTCTTAATGCCTTCTTTACACCCTCAATACATCACCCAACCACCACGTCTCACACCCTCATTACATTCCCCTTCCACCATCACCACATCTCACACCCTCATTACAGCTCTCCCTACATAACCTCTCCTTAAATAGGTAATACCCATGACAACACATGCTGCATCAGAGAACAAGTGCAAACCGTTTCACTCACCGTAAGGCTGAGCTGCTACAAGCGTTGCGACTCAGAACAGGCGTCGCAGGAACACTGCGGCCCTCCAAACTGGAAAGACTTCGAGGAAAGGAACGAGTGGGGCTAAAGAACAGCCAAAAACAGAGAAACCAAAAATCAAAAGGTGAGAATTAGAACCATATGAATTGGCCAAGTCCAAGAGCAATTACTCTCCTTAGTTCTACTATATGCAGGGCCAGATTTCCCAGGACGTCACCGAGTCCATGGCCGCAGGCAGGACAGGGGCAGCATGGCTGTAAGAAAGCCCGTGGTACACTTTAAGAGCTCCTTCCCAGTCCCAGCGCTCAGTAAATGAGAGCGCTCTGCCGCCAGGTAACCATGGCATTAATCTGATCTCTGACTCGGAAGTTTACGGTTATCTGCATGTCACACATTCCCCCACTGGCCACCAGGGATCCAATCACAGCACCCAACAGAGATTATAACCCTCCCTGCAGAAAGGGCATAAAAAGGGGGTTTCTTTTAAAATTCTATTAAATTGTTTAAATAATAAAATGTGTGGGGAAGCTAAAGTCGTGATGCCGAATCAACATATACACACACCCCACACTCAGCCAACCTAATACACACACAACCATACCACACAAATGCTCAACAATTACTAAAGGGGAGGTGCAGCAGGGCACTCCTGGTACAATAACCACAAAATGTGTTACGGGTTAGTGCTGTCCTTATCTCTGCACTCTACATGGATAAACTTAAGTTCTGGAATTTAGACTCCAAAGCTTTAAGCATTGTGTCTACACGTAAAACCTTTATGGTTTCACAGACTAAATAGGCATCACCTTCCCCATCTGCTTGGCTCTCCTTAACCCACCTACCCACGTCCACACCCTACCTCTACTATGTAGGTCTTCATTCACATCTGTAGCTCCACTACCTGCTTCCTCAAGCCATCTTACCCGCTATGCTAGCCACGTTCTATGCACCCTCAGCTGACTTCCTATGCCCTCACCTAACCTGCTCAGTTCTCGGTGTCCTTCACAGTTACCTTGAGGAGCTGGCCATAGAGTTACGCCGATTATGCACCTCACAGTACATTTCCAGTGGCATGGCCTTCCATCCCACTCGACGCTCTGGACTGCTAGACACAGCACGGGAGTGATCAGAAATTCGCGGAGGTGACTGTCTCATAACCGGAGCAAGATCTTCTGTTGGGATAGAGAAGAGTGAGATAGGAGCCGAAACTGCTCTGTACATTAAATTATTACTGGTCTCTGGGCCCCTCACCGTGATTCGTGGCCTCGGACTTGGAGCTGCACTCAGATTGGAAAACTTCATCTGAAATACCAGAAAAAACAGGAGTGGTGCAAAGATGGCCACATGTACAAAAACCACCTTCCCTCTCCTGCTGGAGTAATTAACCCCCCTCCCCACAGAGAGTAACAAAACTTTCTCTCCCAGAGTAAAAATGACTTAAGTAAGAAAATCTTTCCTTCCCTCCTAGATAAATGGAATATCCCCCCTCCCCCTACCCAGAGTAATGGAACCTTCCCCCATCCCCCTAGAATAATGAAACCTTCCGCCCCTCACCCAGAGTAATGAAACCATCCCAGAATAACAGAACCCTCTCTCCCTCCTCACCCAGAGCAATGGAACCTTCCGCCCCTCACCCAGAGCAATGAATCTTTCCACCCCTCACCCAGAGTAATGGATCCTTCCTCTACTCACCCAGAGTAATGAATCTTCCCTCCCTCACCCAGAGTAATGAATCTTCCCTCCCTCACCCAGAGTAATGAATCTTCCCTCCCTCACCCAGAGTAATGAATCTTCCCTCCCTCACCCAGAGTAATGAATCTTCCCTCCCTCACCCAGAGTAATGAATCTTCCCTCCCCTCACCCAGAGTAATGAATCTTCCCTCCCTCACCCAGAGTAATGAATCTTCCCTCCCTCACCCAGAGTAATGAATCTTCCCTCCCTCACCCAGAGTAATGAATCTTCCCTCCCCTCACCCAGAGTAATGAATCTTCCCTCCCTCACCCAGAGTAATGAATCTTCCCTCCCTCACCCAGAGTAATGAATCTTCCCTCCCTCACCCAGAGTAATGAATCTTCCCTCCCTCACCCAGAGTAATGAATCTTCCCTCCCTCACCCAGAGTAATGAATCTTCCCTCCCTCACCCAGAGTAATGAATCTTCCCTCCCCTCACCCAGAGTAATGAATCTTCCCTCCCTCACCCAGAGTAATGAATCTTCCCTCCCTCACCCAGAGTAATGAATCTTCCCTCCCTCACCCAGAGTAATGAATCTTCCCTCCCTCACCCAGAGTAATGAATCTTCCCTCCCTCACCCAGAGTAATGAATCTTCCCTCCCTCACCCAGAGTAATGAATCTTCCCTCCCCTCACCCAGAGTAATGAATCTTCCCTCCCCTCACCCAGAGTAATGGAACCTCCCCCTACCCAGAGTAATGGAACCTCCCCCTACCCAGAGTAATGGAACCTCCCCCTACCCAGAGTAATGGAACCTCCCCCTACCCAGAGTAATGAATCTTCCCTCCCTCACCCAGAGTAATGAATCTTCCCTCCCTCACCCAGAGTAATGAATCTTCCCTCCCCTCACCCAGAGTAATGGAACCTCCCCCTACCCAGAGTAATGGAACCTCCCCCTACCCAGAGTAATGGAACCTCCCCCTACCCAGAGTAATGGAACCTCCCCCTACCCAGAGTAATGAATCTTCCCTCCCCTCACCCAGAGTAATGGAACCTCCCCTCACCCAGAGTAATGGAACCTCCCTTCCTCAGGCTAAAGTAATGGATCCTGTCCTTACCAAACAGACTGTTTGGAACGCGTTGGGTCGGTCTCAGGCCCAGCTTTCGGCGTAGATTGTTGCTCTGCTCTTCTAGTTCCTGCAGCCTTCGCAGAGCATCCAGGTACACGAGCCTCCGCTTCCTTCGCTGTTCCATTGTGAGCTCTGCACTTTGTTCTGCCGCCATGCTCAGCTTCCGAGCAGCTTCCGCCATCTGCAGCTGCAGAGCAAAGTCCCTTTCTAAGCGCTCCAACTGCACCTCCTGGCAGGGGAATAGAGAAGAGTGAGTGACCCATGGGGGGCATAGGTGGAATTGGGTTGGAGACAGAGGGAAGACCTACCTCGCTTCTGGTGACAGTGGATGCGGTGACTCTGTAAGCTGCTCTCGGACGTCGTGTCACCATGGGAGCAGGTTCTCCATACTCCGGGGGGTAATCAGGGGGTAAGTGCCCAGTCAGTTCCTGCGTCAATACAGGAGGTTATTAGTTAGTAGCCAGGGGTAACCAAACAGGGGGTGAGGTCACCCAACATCTCAGATCATAGAGCAGGAACCATAAATATTTCTGAAAGGGCACTACCAAGTTTCCAATCCAAGCTGTGTTTGAGTCTACAATCCCTATATCAGTTCCAATCAAGTTCAAATGAATACCCCACCAAACACAGAAAATACTCCGCACTAACGGTGACACTGGGCTTTACACCACTGACTGAAGACAGATACCATACTTGTTCTTGGAATAAAAAGCACTCCACTTGTTCAGTATTGTGGGGGCGGATTAAGAGGGAGTTCAGTGGATGGGGGGGGGGGGGGAAGGAGGGCGGATTAAGAGGGAGTTCCAGTAGTTCAGTGGATGGGGGGGGGGGGGGGTGGATTAAGAGGGAGTTCCAGTAGTTCAGTGGATGGGGGGGCGGATTAAGATGGAGTTCCAGTAGTTCAGTGGAGGGGGGGGGGGGGGGGCGGATTAAGAGGGAATTCCAGTAGTTCAGTGGATGGGGGGCGGGGGGGGGCGGATTAAGAGGGAGTTCCAGTAGTTCAGTGGATGGGGGGGCGGATTAAGAGGGAGTTCCAGTAGTTCAGTGGATGGGGGGGGGGGGGGCGGATTAAGAGGGAGTTCCAGTAGTTCAGTGGATGGGGGGGGGGGGGGGCGGATTAAGAGGGAGTTCCAGTAGTTCAGTGGATGGGGGGGGGGGGGGGGGAGGGCGGATTAAGAGGGAGTTCCAGTAGTTCAGTGGATGGGGGGGGGGGGGGGGGGGCGGATTAAGATGGAGTTCCAGTAGTTCAGTGGATGGGGGGGGGGGGGGGGGCGGATTAAGATGGAGTTCCAGTAGTTCAGTGGATGGGGGGGGGGGGGGCGGATTAAGAGGGAGTCCCTGTAGTTCAGTGGATGGGGGGTGGATTAAGAGGGAGTCCCTGTAGTTTAGTGGATGGGGGGCGGATTAAGAGGGAGTCCCTGTAGTTCAGTGGATGGGGGTGGAGGGGGTTTAGGAGGGAGTCCCTGTAGTTCAGTGGATGGGGGGGCGGATTAAGAGGGAGTCCCTGTAGTTCAGTGGATGGGGGGGCGGATTAAGAGGGAGTCCCTGTAGTTCAGTGGATGGGGGGGCGGATTAAGAGGGAGTCCCTGTAGTTCAGTGGATGGGGGTGGAGGGGGTTTAGGAGGGAGTCCCTGTAGTTCAGTGGATGGGGGTGGAGGGGGTTTAGGAGGGAGTCCCTGTAGTTCAGTGGATGGGGGGAGGGGGGAGTCCCTGTAGTTCAGTGGATGGGGGTGGAGGGGGTTTAGGAGGGAGTCCCTGTAGTTCAGTGGATGGGGGTGGAGGGGGTTTAGGAGGGAGTCCCTGTAGTTCAGTGGATGGGGGTGGAGGGGGATTAGGAGGGAGTCCCTGTAGTTCAGTGGATTAGGGGAGGGGGGGAGATTAGGATGCCGACCTGCTTGTTCAGAACATAGGATGAGAAAGGCAGAGCCCTACTTTTTGAGGGGGAAACGGGGGAAGTTTGAGAGGGAGGAATAGATGGGCATGGGGGGATTGATGAAGGGGCTGAGAGTAAGACGTGAGGAGTAATACACAGAGCGGAATGACTCACGGCTTCCTGCAGACACAGTCTCCGGAGCTCGATAACTTTCTGTCTCAGAGAATCCTGCAGTTCTCGTTGCCTCTCTGTCAGCTCTGAAATCTGCTGAGCCCTTTGTATGGGGGTCATGTCGAATGGCGAAGCACCTGTAGGCAGAGTTTGGAATGATGAAGGAAAGGGTGCACAAGGGGAAATGTGACATAATAGGAGTAGCAGGTGGGAGCAGGTGGAGGGCTATGGTAGGTATGACATAGGGCTGGGCTAAGCATCCTCCAATGTTGTAGAACTACAACTTCCATGATGATTTTCTAGCCTTTAGTAATTCTAAAAAACATCTGGGGATCTACCTTTTGCCCACCCTGACATAGGGAGTGTATTAGAGGCAAGACATAGGGGTGTGGGGGGAGAGAGAGGTAGGACACAGAGCTGTAGAGAGCAATACGTGGAGGAACATGGAATGAACTAATGAATCTTCATACGATACAAAGTAAAGAAAAGGCAAAACAATCTATGGAGAACAGAATGATCGAAAAAAAAAAAAAATCTAGGATCGCGGCTGTGATGGACTGCCTGGCACCCCAACTGGCTACCTCTGTCAAGCTCGCTTCATAGCTCTCATCTTGGACACAGGAGTGCTTTAGCCCGTAGGCGCCGCAGCATGGTTGGAGTCTCTCCGTCGCTTCAGGGTCCTGGGTACAGCTTCAAGTGATTAAGCTCTCCTGCAGGGAGTATAGCTGGTACACCCAAACACTAGTCCAGACTGAGTGAAGAGTGTAAAGGAAATGATTTATTATGGCCAAGTTGTCTGCTTTTATTCACAGCCTCCAGCATGGGGTCTCCATTCAATGCAAGACAAGCCCATCCCATAAATCTCTGTGCCTGGGAGATAATAATCTCAAAGAAACAGAGAGGCAAACAAAACATAAAAATACCCCAAAACATCGTAAAAACATAAAATAACCCTGCAAATAATACATCCCAAATAGCCCTGATCTGGGGGGCGGAGCCTGACAGCCGAACAGAGCGGTCGCACAGTGGATAAGCTCCTGGTTAAAACGCCTAAAATCGATTAAAAATACCGCAATTCTCTGCATACAGCCTGATTTCCAGCCCCAACAACTGGGATACACAATAGAGAACCAGCCGAACTGAAGCCCTGATCTATTCTGGCGACGGCATCCAGAGGTTGGACCCGAGGCCTACCTGCGGCCTACTCAGAGGACCTGGGGGAAACGGCCGATCCCCCGGCCAACAGAGGCCCTTTTAGCCGGAGGTCTACCTGGAACACCTCCTCCCCCTCCCGGTAACTAAAGCAGACAGCCCAAACCAGAGATACCAAGCCCGATACGTCAATGCCGACAGGCCATTGATACCCAGCATGGCGATGGCCGCAAGGGCACAAGCACCCGAGCCCTACCTGCTCCCGCTGGCGGTAAGGTTAGACCGATTACTGAGGGATTTCTGGGCCAAAATATACAGCCGCGGGGGCGCCCCGGCGGAGGTCAACCCGGCACCAGTCCCAAGAGACCCCACACAGAACCCTGCAATGCCGACAAGGGCTCTGAGAGGGACCTGGAAAGCGGGAAGATGGAGCCAGCTACCGGCCACGGGTGAGTCACCCGAAGCCTACACGGGGGCTCACCCGGGGACTTCACCCGCATCGCCCCCTCCTTAACCATACAATCCCGGCAGGGAGAGGACACCTAACCGGAGGGCCCCACACTTACGGACGGAACTCCCCCCGGAACAGCTCCACTCCAGATCCTTGGACCCACTCGGGACTTACTGATACCCATCACCATAAAGCATTGAGAGAACCAGCAACTGACAGGTGCCGGCTCAACGCTCGCAGAGCAGGGACACTCGCTCCAACTATAACCCCAATGGCCACTACTGGAGGTTCGAGCACCAACACGACACTGCAAACAACAGGGGATGACCCACCAAGGGGGCTCACATGCCAACAAGCCTACGCGGAGTGGACGATCTGCACATACGGTGAGCCAGTCCCCACCAAAGCACAGAGCCATGGAGACAACCTGGGAGAACCACTCTGCCCTGCAAATAGGTCTGGACTTAGCCTGCTGGCAACGGGCATAGGTTGAGAGGAAGAGATACAGGGGGACACAAGATACGCCAGTGCAATAGCATGTTGCTCCCTCTCATACACAGCACTGCAATCTAGCTAATACATGTGATTTAACCTATTGTTTATGCCTGTTCTAACAGGTCCCCTATGCCACCTGACCCCCCCAGCATTTAATATTCAGCTACCGAAACACCAGGTGGCTTCTTTCCCCTAGGCGATGCCTGTAACCATGTCTACCCGGCCTGTATCGTATGGTATTGTATTAGCATATAATCTGAGGGTCAGAGTGGCTCTTACATGGTTGGTCAACTATTGCGACATGCCATGCCCAGCTATGTTGCCTTTCATGGTCCTAGATGTACCACCTAATCCTGTGTTACGGGCTTGCCCCCCTACCAGGCTTCACATGACTCAAGCATACGGGACACCTTAACTAACCAGACCAGTGGACGAGCTTTTACAGCTGCGCACGCCATGTCCCACACCACACTAGTGTCCACTCTTGTCAATCTCACACAAAAGCTAAATCTAGCCTGTATAACCCAGTATGTATATTAATCTATAGTAAACATCTATGCCTATCTAGCCTGACCACACAATGTTCCTCAAAACACAAAAAGCCTGCGTATTCATTGTATGTTTAATCTTCACATGTCGACCTCCAATAGGCACTTCTCTTATAAGCAATCTGACCTAGACATGTTTGTTTAACCTGTTCACTGTATACTTTAAAAATGTGCAGAATTATCGCTTGCCACGTACAGATTCAACTGTTTGTGTTACCACGCTTGTCGCTGCTGTCGTGGCACGGCAAGTTAAAATGTATTCTATTATTTGCACAACAAAAATAAAGAATTAAAAAAAAAAAAAAAATTGCCCTGATCTGAGCGGCCTGGTTCTCTAAATAGAGCTGAGATTCATGCAGCGTAGGGCCTTTCTGGAGCTCCTGCGGCCACAATATGGGGTTCTACTCCTGGCTCTCCGGTAGTGTTTGTGCCCTTTAGCCTCAGGCACGTTCCCTCCAAAAAGTGCTCTCTTCTGGTCGGATTTCAAAGTGGTTCAAAACTGCGAACCAAGTTGTCTGGGAACCGCACGGTCACCTTATCCTGAAAAAGAGTTCCATATCAGTTGTGGCTAAGTCCCGCTGAGGTGACCAGGAACCCAAGAAGTCCTCATGTCGAAATCAGTTCCAAAGCTGTCGCGGCTAAGTACCACTGAGGACTGTAACGGCCACCCTGAGTATCAGAGGGGTGTATGCCGTTAGAGACGTCCTTTTCCCTTGAGAGGAGCTGTAGAGAAGTATTCTCCAGATGATCTCAGCCGAACCAGTAATTGGAGGTGTAATAGATCTTGTAAAGGATTTTTATGTATTTACCTGTGTGCCTTCGGTTATGCCTTCTCCCTGCAGTGTAAATTTGTGTAATAAGTTTGTTTCTTTTATGTATGTTGAGCAATTTATTCGTCTACCGAACAGAGACCACCCTGGGTAGCAATCAGAACTTAGAACATTGAGGAAACCGCAACTTAATTGCTCCTGGGTGGCCGCCATTCGCATACAAACACGTGGCGAGAACAAAGGATGGCGGCCATCTTAAATCTCACGAATGCGGTCAGCGGGACTTACGCATGAATTGCCTGGAACGGTTTTCGGCATGGCACCATGAAGTCCCGGCTGATTACCTTCCACTTCACGAATCAAACCGGCATTCAGGAGGTGAAATCTACCGAACAAGGGGAGCATTTCTATATAACCAACTGCAACGTTCGTATGGTAGTTTTCGTGTAATTAGACGCGAACGGAGACCGGCTCTTGCTACTGATTTCATGGAACTGTAAAGCGGATACCACCACATGGCGAGCCGGGCAAACTTCCACACGATGCGTCACGGAAACTACCGAACGGAATTTTGTGAGATTTGGATATGTGACTCCCAGTATCCTCAGCTACCCAGGGGTGTATGTAATATTATAACTGTATGTATTATGGAAAGTACTTTTCTGAAAATGCTGTAAATTGTAATTTTTTCTGGCCAGCAGATAATTGAGTTTAGTATGTTGCTGAAACTCAATTATCCAGCCTGGCCCAGAGGAGGAGTCTGTTACTGTATAAATTGAATGCCTGTTGCTTCCAGTAAATCAGTCTTGTTCCAGCATTAAGCTTTGGCTCATGTGTGGATTATTTGGCGATACCAGCGATATTTATTCCTGTGGATTATTGGGAATATTCTTTTATGGGGAAAAAGGGAATATTGGATGCTGATACAAACTACTACCGTCAGAGCTCTTACAAGAGCTAGTGATTAGTTGTGAAGCAGGTCCCCACAAGCACGAGACAAGGCTACGTGTTGAGGGATAAGCAGATCTGAAGCTTTAATGGGCCAGGCTGGCATTTTATGCAACTTTCCCAACAAGGTTGCCACCCAGGTGGACCTTGTTGGGCACAGGGAAATACAGTGAACAGCTAATAAACCTAAAGTCACATAATGAAACACTCACACAGTTTAACCATTCATTACACAAAATTCCTCCCCTCAAATTACTCCTCCCTCATTCACATATCTGCAAGCCGCATTCCCATTCACATGGGCAGACAAATCCATTACATATCTGGGCATTCGCCTATCGGCGGACCTATCCTCCATATATGCCCTGAACTATGACCCGCTGTACCAAGCCATCTCGAAAGACCTACAAGCCTGGCATAAACCGCAGTTCTCTTGGCTCTGTAGAATCAACATTCTTAAAATGAACTCTCTTCCTAAGATACTCTACCTCTTCCAAACATTGCCCATAGCTATACCCAAGTCCTTCTTCACTAAGCTCAGTGCACAGAAACAACCTAGAATCCCATATGAGGTTCTCACCAGACACAGATCCTGCGGAGGATTGGGCCTCCCACACATGGAACAATTCTACAAGGTTCTTTCCAGAATTTACGACTGGTCTGCATACCCACCGACGCGTCAATGGGTAGCCCTCGAAAGCGCGGTGAGCCTTGTACCTCTCTATACACTCCCATGGCAGAGAAGCACCTCCTCAAAATTGCTCTCATGCTGCTCCGCCCACCCCACCACCATCTTCCCTACACTCAGGACTTGGACCAACATGCGAGAGACTAGGAATATTTCTCCCCACCCTTCCCCCCTTTTTCCGATCACGTACAACCCACTCTTCCCTCCAGGAATGCAACCTGGGACATAGAAACGATACAATAAAACACTTGACGCTCCCTACCTGACGCTAGGCTCAGTGGTCGAGAGTGACTCCATACGGACATTGGCTAGTCTGGTGGACCCTGAGGCTCTGCACACACTACAAGGGTTTCGTTATGCCCAGCTAACCCATTTTCTAATGGCCAACGCAACCTTACTTAAGGGCCCCCGCACCCTATCCGATTTTGAGACAAATTGCCTGACCCGTAATGTCAAAACGAAACAGTTATCGACCTTCTACAAAATCTTGCAGGGGCGGAGCCTGACTACTGAATGGAGCGGTCGCAGGTTGCAGGAGCTCCCGAGCAACAAGACAAACTTGACCATACCTACCTGAATCAAGGCAGCTTTAAGGTCCATGGGGGCCACCAACTGCCAGGGAAATTCGAGACAAACCTGCAGACACCAAGCATGTCGGGGTCCCGGACCGCGCGACCCACTAACCTCCTGAAGCCACGAGGCACAGGCGCCATGGGAGAGACGGCCACTCTCCCACCGCCACGACCCTGGATGGAACCTACATGGAGCCCCAGTTCCCCCCCTCCCCCCCTGGACCGGTGGGGGTTATCCCGGTCCGCTTAAGCATGGCATGTGAGCTATCAGAGGCTGAGGGCGGCACGCAAGGAGGCAGCACAGGGCCTAGCAAAATGGCGCCTGCAGACCATGCTGCCGAGCCTAAACACACCCAGTCCCTGCACAAGCGCTTGGACAATCTGTTCCGCCGTTTCTGGGAACAGCTGGAGCAGAGGAAAGCCCAACAAATTCCCACATTCTACAAGGTGGTGGAACCGGTGGAGAACATGTGGCAGGAAGGGCAGATCCTGGGCAAGGCAGCCTCACACCAGCGGGCTTAGCGCCCTTCCAGGCCGGAGGTCACCAGGAGAGTACCTCTGAGACACAAGCCACCCCGCAGGAGGGTTACCCGCCCGCTGGTGGCGGAAGACCACCAGAACCCTCCGCAGCGCCCACAAGGGGAAAGACCCGGCCTCGAGAAGGACCCGAGTCTGTGGCCACAGGGTGTCAACCCCACACGAGACCTGGAGCTGGGGAGAAGCCCGCCACCGCACGCAACCCCCCACCCACCGCAACACCCACGACTGCTGCTCCCTGGGATGCCCAGCAGTCGCCCACGATCGGGCGCCCCTCTGATACCCAGAAGAGGAATCGGCTGATTAAGAGATTCCAGGGACCGGAACAAAAGGAGATGGTATATGGACTGCTCTACTGTAACGAACAAGGACTCTTTACATAACGCACCCTGCCTTCGTAGGTAGTCATATATAGTTATAGACACTAGCAGATGAAACTTACACACACACATACACAGTTAGAGTGGGACTCATGGATCCAACCATGCAGTGAGGATTCACAGAGTCCTGACAAATATACATTACATACACATGCACATGTATCCCTGCTCCACACTCTGCCTAACAAGCGTCTCACCCAATGATCCACACATCAGCAGGGGAGCACGGGTTAATGAGTGGAAATGTGTGCCCAGCCCCACCAGCCCAGTTTAAGCACCGTAAATCAGACTTAGACCGCACACACACTAGACTTGTCAGGCAACACACGGCCTTATATGAGCACATAACCTGGGTTTCAATCGACAACCGAGTCCCACTCATATTAATCACACGACTATATAGACTCCGAGACAGGGACTTCAATTCAAGGCTAGGTATAGCTTGTTAACAGTCTCATTCATTGACACCTGAGGCTCAAACCTATATATAATCTTGCTGTATGATTGTTTTGCTCTATGCCTGTGAATACATACTGTCCCTACAGTGTCCAAAATCATTGTGCGTTGCACGGACGGGCGTGTGTACTTTTCAATTCTGTTAGCACCCACATGCCAGCCCTAGCATGTCATAATCAGCCTACATGTTCTTCTCTAATAACTGTATTCGCCCAACTACTTTGATGAGGCGATTATTCTTAATCCATAACAAGAATCCATAACAGGGCACCACTAAACATACCTGTATAACCAACTAACAGTTTAATTTGATGGCCCTTGCTATTTGTAATTATCTAGAGAGAACAGACGTAGCTTATGTACAACTGTTTCAGATGGAACCTGCTTAATACGTATCTATGTCTCACTATAAAAACTATTGCGTTAATTGTGTAATTCAGATGTTGGATCGCTTACTTGATATAAAATACGGCTGCTATTCATAAGAGTTGTCAAAATGTGTTAGCATGTACCCAACCTGTATATCTACCGTACACTCACTTTCCATTCTGTATCCCTAATAACGTTTGCCTCAATAAAAGAAAGGTTGACAAAAAAAATAATCTTGCAGGCCGACCATGGTGCCCAGCTACTCCGCTTCACAGACACCTGGTTAACAGACCTGAATATACAGATCACGACACCTCAATGGCGGACTGCCCCATCACAAATACACACGGCATCCATATGCACCAAGGTATAAGAAAGTGGATACAAGAGAATATCTAGGTGGCATTATTCCCCGGCCAAAATCCACAACATCTTCCCAGGCACGCCAGATGTCTGTTGGAAATGTTCCCAGCCAAAGGCGTCCCTCGCACACATCTGGTGGCACTGTCTGCTCACACAAAAGTATTTGACTAACATTGTCAAAATGATCAACACTGTGACGGGTACCCAACTACCACATACCCCACACACTCTGCTGTTCCTGATCCTACCTACCTCAATCCCTCAATCCCCAAGACGAAGAAAGCCCTCCTGACACATCTCCTTACTGCAGCCAATCTGCTTATCCCTGTAAAAATGGAAAAATCCCCACAATCAGGGAATGGGTAGCTAAAGTAGACTTAATCAAAACTATGGAAGAGATTCACGCCTCCGTCTCCCACAGATACACACTTTTCAGGGAAACATGGGATCCATGGGTGAGATTCATAGCCGAGGACTCCGTTTGATTACTTGTAGCTCACACCCGCTCATATGGAGATTCCATACCGAAAGAGCCTCCTGCAACACGAGTAAGCAGTGAGACACATCTAACGCACACAACCACTGGCAATGATCAGATTGGGCGGCCTGCACTAGGCCACTGGATACTCTCCAACTCAGCTGCGTGCTGCATACACTGGTACAAGACTACCACCTCAGTAGACAATCACTAGTCTAGATATGACACAACACTAGACCACAACACTAGACCACACAGTAACACTATATTACACAAACACCACAGCGATAGTCAGGATCGAGTTAACGACAGGGCCAGGTAAAGGACAACGTCCAGTCTCAGTCAAGACCTCAGTGCTAGTCTCAATTTGTCGTTTCAGTGTCCAGTGCTAGGATAACAAATGTATGCATCCTGCAAAGCTTTACCTATTTTATACTATATATACTTTATATACTCCAAACTGTATCTATTCAACAATGTATCTTATTAACAAGTTGTCAGTTGTCATCCTGGATGTAACTGTCAGTTGTCCCTCCCCCCCCCCTTTTTTTCTCTTATGTACCCTCTCAATAGGACTGTGATTATTCTTGAAAACCCAATAAAAGCTTATAAATAAATAAAATAAATAAATAAATTCCTCCCCTCTGCTTGGGAGATAATGGAGTTACTTACTGTATCAACTATCTCCAAACGAAAAAAATGAAAATTTTTACACATTTTCAGAAATACCCTAAAACTATATCCAAACCCCATAAAATATATATTTTCTGATAGCATATGGTTAGGGGAACAACATATTAAAAAAAATAATCATACGAATTGGTTCAGGGTTTCGGGAGATAGATGGAAGTCCCATTTCCCATGCCGGTCTCTTTGTGCCTTAAAAATGTTGAACAATAGTTCCCATAAACGTTCGTGCGTGTGATGGTCGTTGCTTCATTCATATATTCTTTCTACCGAATGCTGCCTTCTTCGGATGGCTCATCACAAATCTAACTGGTCCTGGAAGTCTCAGCGGGGTTTGGGAGATCGAGTGTCAGAAAATAGTTCCAGACACTCGACGACCAAATCCCGCTGGACGCGTTTGACAAAACAAGATGGCCGCCGCCAAGTGTTCGTGCGTACGAATTGATCCAGTGAACCACTTAGAACGTTGGGGTTGCGGTTTGGCATAGAGTCAAATGTGTCAATTGGCGGCACACGACTGGCTTGGGTGGTCTAATGTTCAGCAAACTGTTATATGTATATGAACAAATTAGATATGGTTTGTTCGTTTTTAAATTCGTATGTGTTATTAGGTGCAGGATATTGCAACAAGAGTTTCAACAGCAACAATATTGTAATCCACAACAGGGCTTTTGTTTCAAGGACTATTCGTGGGTTTGGTTCATGCGAATGGCCACCAGATAGCCAGCGTTCGGTTCCATTCGCATGAAGGGAAAGTGCCGAACCAGGGGCAACCAGGGCAAGCTACTAATGGTGGCTGGGGAGGTTAAACTCCTGAACAGGGTCTTTGTATATGTCCCATAGTCCTTGGGCAGGAGGCTAGTGGTATAGGCACATTTGGCACAGTGGGGTGATGGAGGCAGGAGGCGACGGACCACAAAGTGCGGGGTGTTGGAGGCAGGAGATAATGCATGCTTTACCTGTAGTGGAGATCCCCCAAAGACCTTTAACTTCCATATTCAATTATTCAAAATTAGAGTCTGGGGTCTCTATAAAAGGAGAAAGAGGATTGGAAAGGGCATGATTAACATTGGAAGTATAAAATAAGAAGACAAACCAACATAAAAAAAGAAAAAAGTTAATTTTGCAGATTCGCCCATTACATAACCCTCCATGCACACACAGCTATCTGGACAGTCTCTGTAAATGGGATACATTGCTCACCTGAAATTCTGCAGCAATAGAAGGGTCCCTTTAATATCACACTTGGAGGATTACCAGGTCAGTTATCACCTTGCACTGCAGGTATAGGTCACCGTGACAGAGAATGCTGCACGCCATCTACTTCACACGATCTACACCCACTGCCTGGAACATAGAAAGAACACGTCAAATTAGAGCGCAAGCTCACAGGATCAGTTCCACTACTGCTTCCTACAGCATCTACACCAATTCAAGGACACTGCTATTCCACTACTGCTCCCTACACCATCTACACCAATTCCAGGACACTGCTATTCCACTACGACTCCCTACACCATCTACACCAATTCCAGGACACTGCTGTAACGGAGCTCCGTGTACTCCGACCGAGTACCCTCCGTTGATGGATGCTCCTAGCGCTCTCAGAGGACTCCAAGCACTGCAGACGACACCACAACCACCGCAGGCTCCACAACCGCCGTAGCTTAACTGGAGCCGCGCCGTCTTCCTTCCACCCTGGATCGGCTTCTGTCCTCCAGGACCGTGTGGGGAAGACCTCTCCTCCAGGAGAGCGTAACAGGAACAAGCTCTTAAAAGAGCTAAGTGATTAAGAGCTCAGGGGAATATGCAGCGCATAGCAATCCCCAGTGTGATATAGCAGTTCCCTCCAATAACGAGACACGGCTACGTATTGAGGGTCAGAAGAGGTCTGAGGTGCTGGAACACCCAGCCTGGTTTTTATTACCATTTTGAAAATACAGCACACCCACAGGGCGGGACAAAACAACCAATCATACACGTACATCATTAAAACCACTCCCAGTAATTACACACAAAATCCTCCCCTATGTCTGTGATATAATTATGCTACACAAGGGATTAACATAATTATCACAGACAGTAAAAATACAGTTTTTACACAACATTCATAACTCCCAAAATATACATCACATTCGCATAAAAATACATATTCACAATCAATCCATTCAGGGGAACAACATACTCAAAAATCATACGAATTGGACCAGGGGTTCAGAAGTTAGTACAAATGTGCATTTGACCTTCTGGAAGCATGGTTTTACAGGGCCCTCTATCCTGGAGACAATGGGGGGAAGTAATTCAATTATCCAGGACTAGAGGCAGACTCCATTAACCACATGGTTGCAAAACAACATAAAACACTTTAAAATACATAAAGTCACATTTTACACATAACACACAGACATTTCACATATCCCCAGATAGCTGGGATCTGAGCGCACAAAACTACCGAATAGCGCGCAGATCCTATTCACACAGTTCAATTGCCACGGAGCTAAAGTCTTTCCCATAGTCTTTCATTATATGAATAGGCTCCATGGCATAGCCATCTGGGGTATCACCGCTCACACAGGGCCATAGTCATAAGGAAGGAGGCTGGCAAATAGGCTTCTCCACAATCCAGGGAAGCAGGGCAATTTCTCATTTAAAGGGCCAGTTACAAATAGCGATTTGTAACAACTGCTATTCCACTACTGCTCCCTACACCATCTACACCAATTCCATGACACTGCTATTCCACTACTGCTCCCTACACCATCTACACCAATTCCAGGACACTGCTATTCCACTACTGCTCCCTACACCATCTACACCAATTCCAGGACACTGCTATTCCACTACTGCTCCCTACACCATCTACACCAATTCCATGACACTGCTGTTCCACTACTGCTCCCTACACATCTACAACAATTCAAGGACACTGCTATTCCACTACTGCTCCCTACACCAATTCCATGACACTGCTATTCCACTACTACTCCCTACATCATCTACACCAATTCCATGACACTGCTATTCCACTACTACTCCCTACACCATCTACACCAATTCCATGACACTGCTATTCCACTACTGCTCCCTACACCATCTACACCAATTCCATGACACTGCTATTCCACTACTGCTCCATACACATCTACACCAATTCAAGGACACTGCTATTCCACTACTACTCCCTACATCATCTACACCAATTCCATGACACTGCTATTCCACTACGACTCCCTACATCATCTACACCAAATCCATGACACTGCTATTCCACTACTGCTCCCTACATCATCTACACCAAATCCATGACACTGCTATTCCACTACTGCTCCCTACACCAATTCAAGGACACTGCTATTCCACTACTACTCCCTACATCATCTACACCAATTCCATGACACTGCTATTCCACTACTACTCCCTACATCATCTACACCAATTCCAGGACACTGCTATTCCACTACGACTCCCTACACCATCTACACCAATTCCATGACACTGCTATTCCACTACTGCTCCCTACACCATCTACACCAATTCCATGACACTGCTATTCCACTACTGCTCCCTACACATCTACACCAATTCAAGGACACTGTTATTCCACTACTACTCCCTACATCATCTACACCAATTCCATGACACTGCTATTCCACTACTGCTCCCTACACCATCTACACCAATTCCATGACACTGCTATTCCACTACTGCTCCCTACACCAATTCAAGGACACTGCTATTCCACTACTACTCCCTACATCATCTACACCAATTCCATGACACTGCTATTCCACTACGACTCCCTACACCATCTACACCAATTCCATGACACTGCTATTCCACTACTGCTCCCTACACCAATTCAAGGACACTGCTATTCCACTACTACTCCCTACATCATCTACACCAATTCCATGACACTGCTATTCCACTACTGCTCCCTACACCATCTACACCAATTCCAGGACACTCTGCTACAGTACCATACTACGTGTGACAAGGCTGCAGCCATTGTTTTTGTAGTAGTTTCGGTTGATAGAGCGCAGGATGCTGTGTTATGATCTGCTTAGAGTATTGTAGAAAATTGTTGCTCCATACTGCTCCCAATGAGTCACCGAGGGCAGGACAACTAGAGCTGATGCACTGCCAGTTCCAATGACATAAGAACCTTAATTATAAACACGCACACACCTATCGAGTCATGTGAACCTAGCACCTCTCTATTACGCGGAATAAACCCCAATAACAGTACTGCATTACTACCAGCCTCGACCTGCCATCTAATACTACATACTGCATTAATACTGTAACGGACCGTTTCAGCATACAAGAGGATAAAACCCAGTTTAGGCGATAATCCCCTTTCCAGATGCACAGGCAGCTACTGCAAACACCATTCTCCCGACTGGAACCACACGAACACTGGAACAGCTGAACAAGAAAAGCAGACATCGGCTTACACTCTTGGCAGTCAGCATACAATCCCATTCCCCCAAAGACCGAGACGACACATCGCTTTGAGGGTTAAGTAAGACTGAGGACTGGGACACCCAGTCTGGCTTTTATTACAACCAAGTACATACAGGACACTCCCAGGGGGAGGATGAATTTAACCAATCACATGGATGTACCTCCCACACATTTCCTCCCCTTAGATTAGCACTTAACATAATTAACAGGGACACCTTTTTACCCAAGTTTTGGATGTACCCTAAATACTTGGGGTACATCCACAAATCCAATATCTCCAGATAGCCCTAGTCTGGAGGGACAACATATGTTAAAATCAGCCCATTCGGATAAACGGTTCGGGAGTTATGGGACTTTAAAGTATTGACCGACCGCATGGGTAAAGTATCCGAAAACAGTTCCATGCATTTTGGCCCTGCGGTCGGTCACAAACAAGGGAACGCAAACAGACGAATTACTTGGGTTATAGAGACTAAGGGGGATTCGCATGAATCCCCCAGTTCGTATGTTTCTTTCTACCGAACGACGGGTCATTCGGTAGTTTCTATACGAAATCCTGGACGTCTGGAGGTCTCAGCGGTGTTTGCCTAGTCGAGTGTCCGATTTCAGTTCCAGACACTCGACGGCAAAACACCGCTGTTCGGTAGTTTAAGATGGCCGCCGCCACGTGTTCGTTTCCCGAATGGCGGCCACCCAGAGGACAAAGAATACATTACATGGATTGCCAATTACCCGTTTGCAACATTGTTGCAAACGGTAATTGGAGGCACACTTAATCCTGGGTGGTCTGGTTGTTCGGTAGTTTCCTCAATACAATGAATGGAGTGATTCTACCGAACAATCAGATGAAGGCTGCATATATATATATATAACCCAGGTTAACTGCATACAACAATACATACATGACAGTTAAAGTATTAAAGGCAGGATTACTGTACTACGTTTCACAGTCTTAAAGGTACAGTAGTCCCAAAAGTTCCAATATGTCCATCGCTGCTTTTAAAGGGCCAGCAGCAGCAATACAAATTATACCTGCCCAAATATAGTCTTTAAAGTGCAATATGTCCAGGGGCCATAGTCAGCGGGCAGGAGGCTAGCAGCCAGGCCTCTCCAGTTCACAGTGGCGAAGCTGGTTTCGCCACAAATACCAACCATCTAATACTACATACTGTATTAATACCAGCCTCGACCTGCCACCTAATACTACATACTGCATTAATACCAGCCTCGACCTGCCATCTAATACAACATCCTGCATTAATACCAGCCTCGACCTGCCATCTAATACTACATACTGCATTAATACCAGCCTCGACCTGCCACCTAATACTACATACTGCATTAATACCAGCCTCGACCTGCCACCTAATACTACATATAGTGTATTAATACCAACCTTGACCTGCCATCTAATACTACATACTGCATGTAACGGACCTTTTCACTTACAAGAGGATAAAACCCAGTTTAGGCGATAATCCCCTTTCCAGATGCACAGGCAGCTACTGCAAACACCATTCTCCCGACTGGAACCACACGAACACTGGAACAGCTGAACAAGAAAAGCAGACATCGGCTTACACTCTTGGCAGTCAGCTTACAATCCCATTCCCCCAAAGACCGAGACGACACATCGCTTTGAGGGTTAAGCAAGAACTCTGGACTGGGACACCCAGTCTGGCTTTTATTACAACCAAGTACATACAGGACACTCCCAGGGGGAGGATGAATTTAACCAATCACATGGATGTACCTCCCACACATTTCCTCCCCTTAGATTAGCACTTAACATAATTATACCGTACACCCTTTTCCCCAATTCCTGGATGTACCCCAAAAACAGGGGGTACGCCTTTAAATCCAGCATCGCTGGATAGCCCTCATTCAGGGGGGAAACATATCCAAAATTCAAGTCATTCGGATGAACAGTTCGGCAGATATGGGTTTCCAAAGATTTGACCGACCGCATGGGTAAAGTATCCGAAAACAGTTCCATGCATTTTGGCCCTGCGGTCGGTCACAAACAAGGGAATGAAAACAGACGAATTGCCTGTGTTATAGAGCCTGGAGAGGGTTTGAATGAATTCCCTTGTTTGTGGGGTTCTTTCTACCGAACGGCAGTTTATATACGAATTCCTGGAAGTATGGAGGTCTCAGCGGTGTTTGCCTAGTCAAGTGTCCGATTTTAGTTCCAGACACTCGACGGCAAAACACCGCTGTTCGGTAGTTTAAGATGGCCGCCGCCACGTGTTCGTTTCCCGAATGGCGGCCACCCAGAGGACAAAGAATACATTACATGGATTGCCAATTACCTGTTTGCAACATTGTTGCAAACTGTAATTGGAGGCACACTTATTCCTGGGTGGTCTGGTTGTTCGGTAGTTTCACTCAATATAATGAATGGAGTGATTCTACCGAACAATCAGATGAATGCTGCATACATATCACCCAGGTTAAACTTAACACATGAATACATATACAATATTACAGGCAGCACACTAGAACATGCTTCACAGTCTTAAAGGGACAGTAGTCCCAAAAGTCCCAATGTGTCCATAGATGCTGTTAAAAGGGCCAGTAGCAGCAATATACAGTACAATATGCCCAAATATAAATCTTTAACTGTACCAATTTTCCAGGGGCCATAGTCAGCAGGTAGGAGGCTAGCAGCCAGGCCTCTCCAGTTCACAGTGGCGAAGCTGGTTTCGCCACATTTCTCCCCTTTGCCAATTAGACTAACAGGGTACCTGACTTTCTGCCGGTCAGTGCCCTGGTTAGTCCAGCAACCCACCCACAAAACAGAAATAACAGAGCAGCCCACCCACACTAACCGGTTACTACATCTGGGTGAGGGAGAATTTTGTCCAGGTTCTGGTGTTTCACCCCTGCTGGGTGGAAGACTGGTAGGCTGCCTTGGTGGGTTGCTGAGGGGGCAGAGACCAGCGGTACTCTGTCCGGTTGACAGCACTACCACGGGAGTAGTCTGGTGGGCGCCTGGTTGCTGGAGACTGACTGTCTCCCCTTTTGGTGCACAGCTCGACTGCCGGAGGGGGAGACCGACTGTCTCCCCTTTGGATCCATCACCCTGAGGCTGGGGAACAGGACCGACCGTCCCTATCCCTTGTGCTGTAAGTGCAGAGACTACAGTCCCATCTGCACAGTTGTGGGGCTTAACATCTCCCCTTGGTGGGTTAGGCTGCCGTGGGAGAGAGGGTGTAACAAGCTCCTCTCTCTGGACGGTGAACTGCTGCTGGGGAGAGGGGTTAGCATACTCCTCTCCCTGCCACTCTCTCTGCTGGGGAAAAGGGAGACCAGCTGTTTCCCCTTTCATTCCCTTGTCCTGCGGTTGGGGTGCGAGACTGACTGTCTCTGCTCCCTGCAGGACACACTGCCGCTGGGGAGGAAGGACGGCACCTTCAGCTCCCTGGGGTACACACTGCCGCTGGGGAGGGAGGACGCTGCTCTCCTCTCCCTTCACTTCACACTGCCTTCCTGGCACATCACTTTGTTGCTGGGGAGCAGGAACAACAACCTCTGCCCCCTGTAACTCAGCCTGCCGCTGGGGAGGATGGACGACACCATCAGCTCCCGGAGACACACACTGCTGCTGGGGAGGGAGGACGCTGCTCTCCTCTCCCTTTACTTCACACTGCCTTCCTGGCATATCACTTTTCTGCTGGGGGGCAGGAACAACAACCTCTGCCCCCTGTAACTCAGCCTGCCGCTGGGGAGGAAGGACGACACCTTCATCTCCCTGGGACACACACTGCCGCTGGGGAGGAAGGACGGCACCTTCAGCTCCCTGAGATACAATCTGCCGCTGGGGAGGAAGGACAACACCTTTAGCTCCCTGGGACTTACTCTGCCGCTGGGGAGGATGGACGACACCATCAGCTCCCTGGGTGACACACTGCCGCTGGGGATCTGGGCCGACTGCCCAGCATCCCTGTAGGGCCGGTAGAGAGACCTCGGTCCCATCTCCACCTGCCTGTTGTGGTTCCTCACAGGACCAATCTATGAGGACCCCTACTTCGGGTTCTTCCTGCCGCCTCGGGGGGGGGGCGGCTAACCTCCTCGGATGCAGCCTCTACTCTGCTGCTGTACCACTCTTCCTGCTCATCATACTCTTCGTCCATCTTTGAGTTTTGCTCAGCCATGACCTGGTTCCAGATCCCCTGGAATGTGTCCATGGATATATAACCCCCATACTGGGCCACTTGCTGCCTCACCTTGGCCATAAAATCATCTTCAGCGTCAGAGCCTTCCATACTTGTCTGCTCCAAGTCGCTGGATACCTCTGCTGCCAGGGGCGCTGCACGAATGCTAACGTTGCCCTCAATTTGTAACTCCAAGGAATTGGTGTTCTGTAGCTGTCCTTCTGGCTGTGGGAACAATCCCGCAGCTTGTTGGTTCCTCTGCGTCGTTCGCAGCATGAGGTACGCCTGTACATCGTTGTAGACCCGGTCTGCCATCCGCTCCGCTCGGGCTGGTGAGAATAGAGCCATCCTGCTCCTATATTCCCTGGCAAACTCAGATTCCTCCTTCTCCCTCGGAGGTGCTGCAGCAGCTGCGACTCTGTCTCCTTCCATTTTCCTGATTTCCTTTGTAGATAGGGTCGCTGTACGGATACTAGCGTTGCCCTCAATTTGTAATCCAGAAATGGTGTTGTCTGTAGCTGTCCCTCTGGTTGTAGGAACGATCCCGCCGCTTGCCACCAATTGTAACGGACCGTTTCACTTACAAGAGGATAAAACCCAGTTTAGGCGATAATCCCCTTTCCAGATGCACAGGCAGCTACTGCAAACACCATTCTCCCGACTGGAACCACACGAACACTGGAACAGCTGAACAAGAAAAGCAGACATCGGCTTACACTCTTGGCAGTCAGCTTACAATCCCATTCCCCCAAAGACCGAGACGACACATCGCTTTGAGGGTTAAGCAAGAACTCTGGACTGGGACACCCAGTCTGGCTTTTATTACAACCAAGTACATACAGGACACTCCCAGGGGGAGGATGAATTTAACCAATCACATGGATGTACCTCCCACACATTTCCTCCCCTTAGATTAGCACTTAACATAATTATACCGTACACCCTTTTCCCCAATTCCTGGATGTACCCCAAAAACAGGGGGTACACCTTTAAATCCAGCATCGCTGGATAGCCCTCATTCAGGGGGGAAACATATCCAAAATTCAAGTCATTCGGATGAACAGTTCGGCAGATATGGGTTTCCAAAGATTTGACCGACCGCATGGGTAAAGTATCCGAAAACAGTTCCATGCATTTTGGCCCTGCGGTCGGTCACAAACAAGGGAATGAAAACAGACGAATTGCCTGTGTTATAGAGCCTGGAGAGGGTTTGAATGAATTCCCTTGTTTGTGGGGTTCTTTCTACCGAACGGCGGGTCATTCGGTAGTTTATATACGAATTCCTGGAAGTATGGAGGTCTCAGCGGTGTTTGCCTAGTCAAGTGTCCGATTTTAGTTCCAGACACTCGACGGCAAAACACCGCTGTTCGGTAGTTTAAGATGGCCGCCGCCACGTGTTCGTTTCCCGAATGGCGGCCACCCAGAGGACAAAGAATACATTACATGGATTGCCAATTACCTGTTTGCAACATTGTTACAAACTGTAATTGGAGGCACACTTATTCCTGGGTGGTCTGGTTGTTCGGTAGTTTCACTCAATATAATGAATGGAGTGATTCTACCGAACAATCAGTTGAATGCTGCATACATATCACCCAGGATAAACTTAACACATGAATACATATACAATATTACAGGCAGCACACTAGAACATGCTTCACAGTCTTAAAGGGACAGTAGTCCCAAAAGTCCCAATGTGTCCATAGATGCTGTTAAAAGGGCCAGTAGCAGCAATATACAGTACAATATGCCCAAATATAAATCTTTAACTGTACCAATTTTCCAGGGGCCATAGTCAGCAGGTAGGAGGCTAGCAGCCAGGCCTCTCCAGTTCACAGTGGCGAAGCTGGTTTCGCCACACTGCATTAATACCAGCCTCGACCTGCCATCTAATACTACATACTGCATTAATACCAGCCTCGACCTGCCATCTAATACTACATATAGTGTATTAATACCAACCTTGACCTGCCATCTAATACTACATACTGCATTAATACCAGCCTCGACCTGCCATCTAATACTACATACTGTATTAATACCAGCCTCGACCTGCCATCTAATACTACATACTGCATTAATACCAGCCTCGACCTGCCATCTAATACTACATACTGTATTAATACCAGCCTCGACCTGCCATCTAATACTACATACTGCATTAATACCAGCCTCGACCTGCCATCTAATACTACATACTGCATTAATACCAGCCTCGACCTGCCATCTAATACTACATACTGTATTAATACCAGCCTCGACCTGCCATCTAATACTACATACTGTATTAATACCAACCTCGACCTGCCATCTAATACTACATACTGTATTAATACCAACCTCGACCTGCCACCTAATACTACATACTGCATTAATACCAACCACCTAATACTACATACTGCATTAATACCAGCCTCGACCTGCCATCTAATACTACATACTGCATTAATACCAGCCTCGACCTGCCACCTAATACTACATATAGTGTATTAATACCAACCTTGACCTGCCATCTAATACTACATACTGCATTAATACCAGCCTCGACCTGCCACCTAATACTACATATAGTGTATTAATACCAACCTCGACCTGCCATCTAATACTACATACTGCATTAATACCAGCCTCGACCTGCCACCTAATACTACATATAGTGTATTAATACCAACCTTGACCTGCCATCTAATACTACATACTGCATTAATACCAACCTCGATCTGAAATCTAATACTACATACTGTATTAATACCAGCCTCGACCTGCCATCTAATACTACATACTGTATTAATATCAACCTCGACCTGCCATCTAATACTACATACTGTATTAATACCAGCCTCGACCTGCCATCTAATACTACATACTGTATTAATACCAACCTCGACCTGCCATCTAATACTACATACTGTATTAATACCAGCCTCGACCTGCCATCTAATACTACATACTGTATTAATACCAGCCTCGACCTGCCATCTAATACTACATACTGTATTAATACCAGCCTCGACCTGCCATCTAATACTACATTAATACCAACCATCTAATACTACATATTGCATTAATACCAGCCTCGACCTGCCATCTAATATTACATACTGCATTAATACCAACCTCGACCTGCCATCTAATACTACATACTGTATTAATACCAAACTCGACCTGCCACCTAATACTACATACTGTATTAATACCAAACTCGACCTGCCACCTAATACTACATACTGTATTAATACCAGCCTCGACCTGCCACCTAATACTACATACTGTATTAATACCAGCCTCGACCTGCCACCTAATACTACATACTGTATTAATACCAACCATCTAATACTACATACTGTATTAATACCAACCTCGACCTGCCACCTAATACTACATACTGTATTAATACCAACCATCTAATACTACATACTGTATTAATACCAGCCTCGACCTGCCATCTAATACTACATACTGTATTAATACCAACCTCGACCTGCCACCTAATACTACATACTGTATTAATACCAACCATCTAATACTACATACTGTATTAATACCAGCCACGACCTGCCATCTAATACTACATACTGCATTAATACCAGCCTCGACCTGCAATCTAATACTACATACTGTATTAATACCAACCTCGACCTGCCACCTAATACTACATACTGTATTAATACCAACCTCGACCTGCCACCTAATACTACATACTGTATTAATACCAACCATCTAATACTACATACTGTATTAATACCAGCCTCGACCTGCCATCTAATACTACATACTGCATTAATACCAGCCTCGACCTGCAATCTAATACTACATACTGTATTAATACCAACCTCGACCTGCCACCTAATACTACATACTGTATTAATACCAACCTCGACCTGCCATCTAATACTACATACTGCATTAAAACCAGCCTCGACCTGCAATCTAATACTACATACTGCATTAAAACCAGCCTCGACCTGCAATCTAATACTACATACTGCATTAAAACCAGCCTCGACCTGCCATCTAATACTACATACTGTATTAATACCAACCTCGACCTGCCATCTAATACTACATACTGTATTAATACCAGCCTCGACCTGCCACCTAATACTACATACTGTATTAATACCAACCTCGACCTGCCATCTAATACTACATACTGTATTAATACCAGCCTCGACCTGCCACCTAATACTACATACTGTATTAATACCAACCTTGACCTGCCATCTAATACTACATACTGTATTAATACCAACCTTGACCTGCCATCTAATACTACATACTGTATTAATACCAACCATCTAATACTACATACTGTATTAATACCAACCTCGACCTGCCACCTAATACTACATACTGTATTAATACCAGCCTCGACCTGCCACCTAATACTACATACTGTATTAATACCAACCATCTAATACTACATACTGTATTAATACCAGCCTCGACCTGCCATCTAATACTACATACTGTATTAATACCAACCTCGACCTGCCACCTAATACTACATACTGTATTAATACCAACCTCGACCTGCCATCTAATACTACATACTGTATTAATAGCACCTCGACCTGCCATCTAATACTACATACTGTATTAATACCAACCAATACTACATACTGTATTAATACCAGCCTCGACCTGCCACCTAATACTACATACTGTATTAATACCAGCCATCTAATACTACATACTGCATTAATACCAGCCTCGACCTGCAATCTAATACTACCTACTGTATTAATACCAACCTCGACCTGCCACCTAATTCTACATACTGCATTAATACCAGCCTCGACCTGCCATCTAATACTACATACTGCATTAATACCAGCCTCGACCTACAATCTAATACTACATACTGTATTAATACCAACCTCGACCTGCCATCTAATACTACATACTGTATTAATACCAACCATCTAATACTACATACTGTATTAATACCAGCCTCGACCTGCCACCTAATACTACATACTGTATTAATACCAACCTCGACCTGCCATCTAATACTACATACTGTATTAATACCAACCATCTAATACTACATACTGCATTAATACCAGCCATCTAATACTACATACTGTATTAATACCAGCCTCGACCTGCCACCTAATACTACATACTGTATTAATACCAGCCTCGACCTGCAATCTAATACTACATACTGTATTAATACCAACCTCGACCTGCCATCTAATACTACATACTGTATTAATACCAGCCTCGACCTGCCACCTAATACTACATACTGTATTAATACCAGCCTCGACCTGCAATCTAATACTACATACTGTATTAATACCAACCTCGACCTGCCATCTAATACTACATACTGTATTAATACCAACCTCGACCTGCAATCTAATACTACATACTGTATTAATACCAGCCTCGACCTGCCATCTAATACTACATACTGTATTAATACCAGCCTCGACCTGCCATCTAATACTACATACTGCTTTAATACCAACCTCGACCTGCCATCTAATACTACATACTGTATTAATACCAGCCTCGACCTGCCATCTAATACTACATACTGTATTAATACCAGCCTCGACCTGCCATCTAATACTACATACTGTATTAATACCAGCCTCGACCTGCCATCTAATACTACATACTGTATTAATACCAGCCTCGACCTGCCATCTAATACTACATACTGTATTAATACCAGCCTCGACCTGCCATCTAATACTACATACTGCTTTAATACCAACCTCGACCTGCCATCTAATACTACATACTGTATTAATACCAGCCTCGACCTGCCATCTAATACTACATACTGCTTTAATACCAACCTCGACCTGCCATCTAATACTACATACTGTATTAATACCAGCCTCGACCTGCCATCTAATACTACATACTGTATTAATACCAGCCTCGACCTGCCATCTAATACTACATACTGTATTAATACCAACCTCGACCTGCCACCTAATACTACATACTGTATTAATACCAGCCTCGACCTGCCATCTAATACTACATACTGTATTAATACACACCTCGACCTGCCATCTAATACTACATACTGTATTAATACCAACCATCTAATACTACATACTGCTTTAATACCAACCTCGACCTGCCATCTAATACTACATACTGTATTAATACCAGCCTCGACCTGCCACCTAATACTACATACTGTATTAATACCAACCATCTAATACTACATACTGCATTAATACCAGCCATCTAATACTACATACTGTATTAATACCAGCCTTGACCTGCCATCTAATACTACATACTGCATTAATACCAGCCTCGACCTGCCATCTAATACTACATACTGTATTAATACCAGCCTCGACCTGCCATCTTATACTACATACTGTATTAATACCAGCCTCGACCTGCCATCTAATACTACATACTGCATTAATACCAGCCTCGACCTGCCATCTAATACTACATACTGTATTAATACCAGCCTCGACCTGCCATCTAATACTACATACTGCATTAATACCAGCCTCGACCTGCCATCTAATACTACATACTGTATTAATACCAGCCTCGACCTGCCATCTAATACTACATACTGTATTAATACCAGCCTCGACATGCCATCTAATACTACATACTGTATTAATACCAGCCTCGACCTGCCATCTAATACTACATACTGTATTAATACCAGCCTCGACCTGCCATCTAATACTACATACTGTATTAATACCAGCCTCGACCTGCCATCTAATACTACATACTGTATTAATACCAGCCTCGACCTGCCATCTAATACTACATACTGCATTAATACCAGCCTCGACCTGCCATCTAATACTACATACTGCTTTAATACCAACCTCGACCTGCCATCTAATACTACATACTGTATTAATACCAGCCTCGACCTGCCATCTAATACTACATACTGTATTAATACCAGCCTCGACCTGCCATCTAATACTACATACTGTATTAATACCAGCCTCGACCTGCCATCTAATACTACATACTGCTTTAATACCAACCTCGACCTGCCATCTAATACTACATACTGTATTAATACCAACCTCGACCTGCCATCTAATACTACATACTGTATTAATGCCAGCCTCGACCTGCCATCTAATACTACATACTGCTTTAATACCAACCTCGACCTGCCATCTAATACTACATACTGTATTAATACCAACCTCGACCTGCCATCTACTACATACTGCATTAATACCAGCCTCGACCTGCCATCTAATACTAGATACTGCTTTAATACCAGCCTCGACCTGCCATCTAATACTACATACTGTATTAATACCAGCCTCGACCTGCCATCTAATACTACATACTGCTTTAATACCAACCTCGACCTGTCATCTAATACTACATACTGTATTAATACCAACCTCGACCTGCCATCTAATACTACATACTGTATTAATGCCAGCCTCGACCTGCCATCTAATACTACATACTGCTTTAATACCAACCTCGACCTGCCATCTAATACTACATACTGCATTAATACCAGCCTCGACCTGACACCTACTACTACATACTGTATTAATACCAACCATCTAATACTACATACTGTATTAATACCAACCTCGACCTGCCACCTAATACTACATACTGTATTAATACCAACCTCGACCTACCATCTAATACTACATACTGTATTAATACCAACCTCGACCTACCATCTAATACTACATACTGTATTAATACCAACCTCGACCTGCCACCTAATACTACATACTGTATTAATACCAACCTCGACCTGCCATCTAATACTACATACTGTATTAATACCAACCTCGACCTGCCATCTAATACTACATACTGTATTAATACCAACCTCGACCTGCCACCTAATACTACATACTGTATTAATACCAGCCTCGACCTGCCACCTAATACTACATACTGCATTAATACCAACCATCTAATACTACATACTGCATTAATACCAACCACCTAATACTACATACTGTATTAATACCAACCTCGACCTGCCATCTAATACTACATACTGTATTAATACCAGCCTCGACCTGCCATCTAATACTACATACTGTATTAATACCAACCATCTAATACTACATACTGTATTAATACCAACCTCGACCTGCCATCTAATACTACATACTGCATTAATACCAGCCTCGACCTGCCATCTAATACTACATACTGTATTAATACCAACCTCGACCTGCCATCTAATACTACATAGTGTATTAATACCAACCATCTAATACTACATACTGTATTAATACCAACCTCGACCTGCCATCTAATACTACATACTGTATTAATACCAACCTCGACCTGCCATCTAATACTACATACTGCATTAATACCAGCCTCGACCTGACACCTACTACTACATACTGTATTAATACCAACCATCTAATACTACATACTGTATTAATACCAACCTCGACCTGCCATCTAATACACCATACTGCATTAATACCAGCCTCGACCTGCCATCTAATACTACATACTGCTTTAATACCAACCTCGACCTGCCATCTAATACTACATACTGCTTTAATACCAACCTCGACCTGCCACCTCATACTACATACTGTATTAATACCAGCCTCGACCTGCCATCTAATACTACATACTGTATTAATACCAGCCTCGACCTGCCATCTAATACTACATACTGTATTAATACCAGCCTCGACCTGCCATCTAATACTACATACTGCTTTAATACCAACCTCGACCTGCCATCTAATACTACATACTGCTTTAATACCAACCTCGACCTGCCATCTAATACTACATACTGTATTAATACCAACCATCTAATACTACATACTGTATTAATACCAGCCTCGACCTGCCACCTAATACTACATACTGTATTAATACCAACCATCTAATACTACATACTGCATTAATACCAGCCTCGACCTGCCATCTAATACTACATACTGTATTAATACCAGCCTCGACCTGCCATCTAATACTACATACTGTATTAATACCAACCTCGACCTGCCATCTAATACTACATACTGTATTAATACCAACCATCTAATACTACATACTGCATTAATACCAGCCTCGACCTGCCACCTAATACTACATACTGTATTAATACCAGCCTCGACCTGCCATCTAATACTACATACTGTATTAATACCAACCATCTACTACATACTGTATTAATACCAACCTCGACCTGCCACCTAATACTACATACTGTATTAATAGCACCTCGACCTGCCACCTAATACTACATACTGTATTAATAGCACCTCGACCTGCCACCTAATACTACATACTGCATTAATACCAGCCTCGACCTGCCATCTAATACTACATACTGCATTAATACCAGCCTCGACCTGCCACCTAATACTACATACTGTATTAATACCAACCATCTAATACTACATACTGCATTAATACCAACCATCTAATACTACATACTGCATTAATACCAACCATCTAATACTACATACTGTATTAATACCAACCATCTAATACTACATACTGCATTAATACCAACCTCGACCTGCCATCTAATACTACATACTGCATTAATACCAGCCTCGACCTGCCATCTAATACTACATACTGTATTAATACCAGCCTCGACCTGCCACCGAATACTACATACTGTATTAATACCAGCCTCGACCTGCCACTTAATACTACATACTGCATTAATACCAACCTCGACCTGCCATCTAATACTACAGACTGCATTAATACCAACCTCGACCTGCAATCTAATACTACATACTGTATTAATACCAACCTCGACCTGCCATCTAATACTACATACTGTATTAATACCAACCTCGACCTGCCATCTAATACTACATACTGTATTAATACCAGCCTCGACCTGCCACCTAATACTACATACTGTATTAATACCAGCCTCGACCTGCCATCTAATACTACATACTGTATTAATACCAACCTCGACCTGCCATCTAATACTACATATTGTATTAATACCAACCTCGACCTGCCACCTAATACTACATACTGTATTAATACCAACCTCGACCTGCCATCTAATACTACATACTGTATTAATACCAACCTCGACCTGCCATCTAATACTACATACTGTATTAATACCAGCCTCGACCTGCCACCTAATACTACATACTGTATTAATACCAGCCTCGACCTGCCATCTAATACTACATACTGTATTAATACCAGCCTCGACCTGCCATCTAATACTACATACTGCATTAATACCAGCCTCGACCTGCCATCTAATACTACATACTGCATTAATACCAGCCTCGACCTGCCATCTAATACTACATACTGTATTAATACCAGCCTCGACCTGCCATCTAATACTACATACTGTATTAATACCAGCCTCGACCTGCCATCTAATACTACATACTGTATTAATACCAACCTCGACCTGCCATCTAATACTACATACTGTATTAATACCAACCTCGACCTGCCATCTAATACTACATACTGCATTAATACCAGCCTCGACCTGCCACCGAATACTACATACTGTATTAATACCAGCCTCGACCTGCCATCTAATACTACATACTGTATTAATACCAACCTCGACCTGCCACCTAATACTGCATACTGTATTAATACCAACCTCGACCTGCCATCTAATACTACATACTGTATTAATACCAGCCTCGACCTGCCATCTAATACTACATACTGTATTAATACCAGCCTCGACCTGCCACCTAATACTACATACTGCATTAATACCAACCACCTAATACTACATACTGCATTAATACCAGCCTCGACCTGCCATCTAATACTACATACTGCATTAATACCAACCTCGACCTGCCATCTAATACTACATACTGTATTAATACCAACCTCGACCTGCCATCTAATACTACATACTGTATTAATACCAGCCTCGACCTGCCACCTAATACTACATACTGCATTAATACCAACCTCGACCTGCCATCTAATACTACATACTGCATTAATACCAACCTCGACCTGCCATCTAATACTACATACTGCATTAATACCAACCTCGACCTGCCATCTAATACTACATACTGTATTAATACCAACCACCCAATACTACATACTGCATTAATACCAACCACCTAATACTACATACTGCATTAATACCAGCCTCGACCTGCCATCTAATACTACATACTGCATTAATACCAACCTCGACCTGCCATCTAATACTACATACTGTATTAATACCAGCCTCGACCTGCCATCTAATACTACATACTGCATTAATACCAACCTCGACCTGCCATCTAATACTACATACTGCATTAATACCAACCTCGACCTGCCATCTAATACTACGTACTGTATTAATACCAGCCTCGACCTGCCATCTAATACTACATACTGTATTAATACCAACCTCGACCTGCCATCTAATACTACATACTGTATTAATACCAACCTCGACCTGCCATCTAATACTACATACTGTATTAATACCAGCCTCGACCTGCCATCTAATACTACATACTGTATTAATACCAGCCTCGACCTGCCACCTAATACTACATACTGTATTAATACCAGCCTCGACCTGCCATCTAATACTACATACTGTATTAATACCAGCCTCGACCTGCCATCTAATACTACATACTGTATTAATACCAGCCTCGACCTGCCATCTAATACTACATACTGTATTAATACCAGCCTCGACCTGCCACCTAATACTACATACTGTATTAATACCAGCCTCGACCTGCCATCTAATACTACATACTGTATTAATACCAGCCTCGACCTGCCATCTAATACTACATACTGTATTAATACCAGCCTCGACCTGCCATCTAATACTACATACTGTATTAATACCAACCTCGACCTGCCATCTAATACTACATACTGCATTAATACCAGCCTCGACCTGCCATCTAATACTACATACTGCATTAATACCAACCTCGACCTGCCATCTAATACTACATACTGTATTAATACCAACCATCTAATACTACATACTGTATTAATACCAACCTCGACCTGCCACCTAATACTACATACTGCATTAATACCAGCCTCGACCTGCCATCTAATACTACATACTGTATTAATACCAACCTCGACCTGCCATCTAATACTACATACTGTATTAATACCAACCTCGACCTGCCATCTAATACTACATACTGTATTAATACCAACCTCGACCTGCCACCTAATACTACATACTGTATTAATACCAACCACGACCTGCCACCTAATACTACATACTGTATTAATACCAGCCTCGACCTGCCACCTAATACTACATACTGTATTAATACCAGCCTCGACCTGCCACCTAATACTACATACTGTATTAATACCAGCCTCGACCTGCCATCTAATACTACATACTGTATTAATACCAGCCTCGACCTGCCATCTAATACTACATACTGTATTAATACCAGCCTCGACCTGCCATCTAATACTACATACTGTATTAATACCAGCCTCGACCTGCCATCTAATACTACATACTGTATTAATACCAGCCTCGACCTGCCACCTAATACTACATACTGTATTAATACCAGCCTCGACCTGCCATCTAATACTACATACTGTATTAATACCAGCCTCGACCTGCCATCTAATACTACATACTGTATTAATACCAGCCTCGACCTGCCATCTAATACTACATACTGTATTAATACCAACCTCGACCTGCCATCTAATACTACATACTGTATTAATACCAGCCTCGACCTGCCTCCTAATACTACATACTGCATTAATACCAACCTCGACCTGCCATCTAATACTACATACTGTATTAATACCAGCCTCGACCTGCCTCCTAATACTACATACTGCATTAATACCAACCTCGACCTGCCATCTAATACTACATACTGCATTAATACCAACCTCGACCTGCCATCTAATACTACATACTGCATTAATACCAACCTCGACCTGCCATCTAATACTACATACTGTATTAATACCAGCCTCGACCTGCCATCTAATACTACATACTGTATTAATACCAGCCTCGACCTGCCATCTAATACTACATACTGTATTAATACCAGCCTCGACCTGCCATCTAATACTACATACTGTATTAATACCAACCTCGACCTGCCATCTAATACTACATACTGTATTAATACCAACCTCGACCTGCCACCTAATACTACATACTGTATTAATACCAACCTCGACCTGCCACCTAATACTACATACTGTATTAATACCAGCCTCGACCTGCCATCTAATACTACATACTGTATTAATACCAGCCTCGACCTGCCATCTAATACTACATACTGTATTAATACCAACCTCGACCTGCCATCTAATACTACATACTGTATTAATACCAACCTCGACCTGCCACCTAATACTACATACTGCATTAATACCAACCTCGACCTGCCATCTAATACTACATACTGTATTAATACCAGCCTCGACCTGCCTCCTAATACTACATACTGCATTAATAGCACCTCGACCTGCTGGTATCTCATGAACTGTTAACAGATGCCGGCACTATATCGATGTAGTAGAAAGGGTTACGAAATAATTGCAAGCAGGAAATGGGTGATGTGTTTTTCTTTTTATCCACCTTACAGCTTGTTACTCAATATCCAAACACACATTGACTCATTGAAGCCACATATTCAGCTCATGTGATGGGGAGGCTCGGCCCCTGAAAGCTCACAGTTAGTGAATGTGTCCCAAACAACCCACTAATGTACACCTCATATTCCACTGACAGGTAACCCTAAACTTACCGAGTCCCTACTGACAGGGAACCAGGTAACCCTAAACTTACCGAGTCCCCACTGACAGGGAACCAGGTAACCCTAAACTTACCGAGTCCCCACTGACAGGGAACCAGGTAACCCTCAACTCACCGAGTCCCCACTGACAGGGAACCAGGTAACCCTCAACTCACCGAGTCCCCACTGACAGGGAACCAGGTAACCCTGAACTCACCGAGTCCCCACTGACAGGGAACCAGGTAACCCTGAACTCACCGAGTCCCCACTGACAGGGAACCAGGTAACCCTGAACTCACCGAGTCCCCACTGACAGGGAACCAGGTAACCCTGAACTCACCGAGTCCCCACTGACAGGGAACCAGGTAACCCTGAACTCACCGAGTCCCCACTGACAGGGAACCAGGTAACCCTGAACTCACCGAGTCCCCACTGACAGGGAACCAGGTAACCCTGAACTCACCGAGTCCCCTCTGACAGGGAACCAGGTAACCCTGAACTCACCGAGTCCCCTCTGACAGGGAACCAGGTAACCCTGAACTCACCGAGTCCCCACTGACAGGGAACCAGGTAACCCTGAACTCACCGAGTCCCCTCTGACAGGGAACCAGGTAACCCTGAACTCACCGAGTCCCCTCTGACAGGGAACCAGGTATCCCTCAACTCACCGAGTCCCCACTGACAGGGAACCAGGTAACCCTAAACTCACCGAGTCCCCACTGACAGGGAACCAGGTAACCCTAAACTCACCGAGTCCCCACTGACAGGGAACCAGGTAACCCTAAACTCACCGAGTCCCCACTGACAGGGAACCAGGTAACCCTGAACTCACCGAGTCCCCACTGACAGGGAACCAGGTAACCCTGAACTCACCGAGTCCCCACTGACAGGGAACCAGGTAACCCTGAACTCACCGAGTCCCCACTGACAGGGAACCAGGTAACCCTGAACTCACCGAGTCCCCACTGACAGGGAACCAGGTAACCCTGAACTCACCGAGTCCCCACTGACAGGGAACCAGGTAACCCTGAACTCACCGAGTCCCCACTGACAGGGAACCAGGTAACCCTGAACTCACCGAGTCCCCACTGACAGGGAACCAGGTAACCCTGAACTCACCGAGTCCCCACTGACAGGGAACCAGGTAACCCTGAACTCACCGAGTCCCCACTGACAGGGAACCAGGTAACCCTGAACTCACCGAGTCCCCACTGACAGGGAACCAAGTAACCCTGAACTCACCGAGTCCCCACTGACAGGGAACCAGGTAACCCTGAACTCACCGAGTCCCCACTGACAGGGAACCAGGTAACCCTCAACTCACCGAGTCCCCACTGACAGGGAACCAGGTAACCCTGAACTCACCGAGTCCCCACTGACAGGGAACCAGGTAACCCTGAACTCACCGAGTCCCTACTGACTGGGAACCAGGTAACCCTGAACTCACTGAGTCCCCACTGACAGGGAACCAGGTAACCCTGAACTCACCGAGTCCCCACTGACAGGGAACCAGGTAACCCTCAACTCACCGAGTCCCCTCTGACAGGGAACCAGGTAACCCTGAACTCACCGAGTCCCCACTGACAGGGAACCAGGTAACCCTGAACTCACCGAGTCCCCACTGACAGGGAACCAGGTAACCCTGAACTCACCGAGTCCCCACTGACTGGGAACCAGGTAACCCTGAACTCACTGAGTCCCCACTGACAGGGAACCAGGTAACCCTGAACTCACCGAGTCCCCACTGACAGGGAACCAGGTAACCCTGAACTCACTGAGTCCCCACTGACTGGGAACCAGGTAACCCTCAACTCACCGAGTCCCCACTGACAGGGAACCAGGTAACCCTGAACTCACCGAGTCCCCACTGACAGGGAACCAGGTAACCCTGAACTCACCGAGTCCCCTCTGACAGGGAACCAGGTAACCCTGAACTCACTGAGTCCCCACTGACAGGGAACCAGGTAACCCTGAACTCACCGAGTCCCCTCTGACTGGGAACCAGGTAACCCTGAACTCACCGAGTCCCCACTGACAGGGAACCAGGTAACCCTGAACTCACTGAGTCCCCACTGACTGGGAACCTGGATCCAATCTTGGTCATTTTAAACTCATTCCGCCACACAGACAGATACCCAGCACACACACACACACACAGATTCCCAGCACACAGACACACACATAACCCCAGCACACACACAGACAGACCCCCAGCACACACACAGACAGACCCCCAGCACGCACATACACAGACAGACAGACAGACCCCCCCAGCACACACACACACACACAGACAGACAGACAGACAGAACCCCCCCAGCACACACACAGACAGACCCCCAGCACGCACACACACACAGACAGACAGACAGACAGACAGACCCCCAGCACACAGAAAGAACCCCCCAGCTCTCACCTCTCTGGCTGCAGGTAGCACTCTGTATACTCTGAGCTGAGATAGGATCTTCCTGCAGGCTGAACCATCTCACCGCAGGAGGGGGAGGGGGACCTGAAACTGGCAGAGCAAACCATTCTCTACACAGGTTGTGCTCAGCTCCTCCCCCACCAACCTGTCTGCGGTTTTGGTACATTCCGACTTCAAGCTACTGGATTCCCAAAAATTCCAGGAATGAACCCTTAACCCCTTCCCTGCCAGAATCCTGGAGCTCATCCCTTAACCCCTTCCCTGCCAGAATCCTGGAGCTCATCCCTTAACCCCTTCCCTGCCAGAATCCTGGAGCTCATCCCTTAACCCCTTCCCTGCCAGAATCCTGGATCATCCCTTAACCCCTTCCCTGCCAGAATCCTGGATCATCCCTTAACCCCTTCCCTGCCAGAATCCTGGAGCTCATCCCTTAACCCCTTCCCTGCCAGAATCCTGGATCATCCCTTAACCCCTTCCCTGCCAGAACCCTGGATCTCATCCCTTAACCCCTTCCCTGCCAGAATCCTGGATCATCCCTTAACCCCTTCCCTGCCAGAATCCTGGATCATCCCTTAACCCCTTCCCTGCCAGAATCCTGGATCTCATCCCTTAACCCCTTCCCTGCCAGAATCCTGGATCTCATCCCTTAACCCCTTCCCTGCCAGAATCCTGGATCTCATCCCTTAACCCCTTCCCTGCCAGAATCCTGGATCATCCCTTAACCCCTTCCCTGCCAGAACCCTGGATCTCATCCCTTAACCCCTTCCCTGCCAGAATCCTGGATCATCCCTTAACCCCTTCCCTGCCAGAATCCTGGATCATCCCTTAACCCCTTCCCTGCCAGAACCCTGGATCTCATCCCTTAACCCCTTCCCTGCCAGAATCCTGGATCATCCCTTAACCCCTTCCCTGCCAGAATCCTGGATCATCCCTTAACCCCTTCCCTGCCAGAATCCTGGATCTCATCCCTTAACCCCTTCCCTGCCAGAATCCTGGAGCTCATCCCTTAACCCCTTCCCTGCCAGAATCCTGGATCATCCCTTAACCCCTTCCCTGCCAGAATCCTGGATCATCCCTTAACCCCTTCCCTGCCAGAATCCTGGATCTCATCCCTTAACCCCTTCCCTGCCAGAATCCTGGAGCTCATCCCTTAACCCCTTCCCTGCCAGAATCCTGGAGCTCATCCCTTAACCCCTTCCCTGCCAGAATCCTGGATCATCCCTTAACCCCTTCCCTGCCAGAACCCTGGATCTCATCCCTTAACCCCTTCCCTGCCAGAATCCTGGATCATCCCTTAACCCCTTCCCTGCCAGAATCCTGGATCTCATCCCTTAACCCCTTCCCTGCCAGAATCCTGGAGCTCATCCCTTAACCCCTTCCCTGCCAGAATCCTGGAGCTCATCCCTTAACCCCTTCCCTGCCAGAATCCTGGATCATCCCTTAACCCCTTCCCTGCCAGAATCCTGGATCTCATCCCTTAACCCCTTCCCTGCCAGAATCCTGGAGCTCATCCCTTAACCCCTTCCCTGCCAGAATCCTGGAGCTCATCCCTTAACCCCTTCCCTGCCAGAATCCTGGATCATCCCTTAACCCCTTCCCTGCCAGAATCCTGGAGCTCATCCCTTAACCCCTTCCCTGCCAGAATCCTGGAGCTCATCCCTTAACCCCTTCCCTGCCAGAATCCTGGATCATCCCTTAACCCCTTCCCTGCCAGAACCCCGGATCTCATCCCTTAACCCCTTCCCTGCCACAATCCTGGATCTCATCCCTTAACCCCTTCCCTGCCAGAACCCTGGATCTCATCCCTTAACCCCTTCCCTGCCAGAATCCTGGATCACCCCTTAACCCCTTCCCTGCCAGAATCCCGGATCTCATCCCTTAACCCCTTCCCTGCCAGAATCCTGGATCTCATCCCTTAACCCCTTCCCTGCCAGAATCCTGGAGCTCATCCCTTAACCCCTTCCCTGCCAGAATCCTGGATCATCCCTTAACCCCTTCCCTGTCAGAATCCTGGATCTCATCCCTTAACCCCTTCCCTGCCAGAATCCTGGAGCTCATCCCTTAACCCCTTCCCTGCCAGAATCCTGGAGCTCATCCCTTAACCCCTTCCCTGCCAGAATCCTGGAGCTCATCCCTTAACCCCTTCCCTGCCAGAATCCTGGATCATCCCTTAACCCCTTCCCTGCCAGAACCCTGGATCTCATCCCTTAACCCCTTCCCTGCCAGAATCCTGGATCATCCCTTAACCCCTTCCCTGCCAGAATCCTGGATCATCCCTTAACCCCTTCCCTGCCAGAATCCTGGATCTCATCCCTTAACCCCTTCCCTGCCAGAATCCTGGAGCTCATCCCTTAACCCCTTCCCTGCCAGAATCCTGGAGCTCATCCCTTAACCCCTTCCCTGCCAGAATCCTGGATCATCCCTTAACCCCTTCCCTGCCAGAACCCTGGATCTCATCCCTTAACCCCTTCCCTGCCAGAATCCTGGATCATCCCTTAACCCCTTCCCTGCCAGAATCCTGGATCTCATCCCTTAACCCCTTCCCTGCCAGAATCCTGGATCTCATCCCTTAACCCCTTCCCTGCCAGAATCCTGGATCTCATCCCTTAACCCCTTCCCTGCCAGAATCCTGGAGCTCATCCCTTAACCCCTTCCCTGCCAGAATCCTGGATCATCCCTTAACCCCTTCCCTGTCAGAATCCTGGATCTCATCCCTTAACCCCTTCCCTGCCAGAATCCTGGATCTCATCCCTTAACCCCTTCCCTGCCAGAATCCTGGAGCTCATCCCTTAACCCCTTCCCTGACAGAATCCTGGATCTCGTCCCTTAACCCCTTCCCTGCCAGAATCCTGGATCATTCCTTAACCCCTTCCCTGCCAGAATCCTGGATCATCCCTTAACCCCTTCCCTGCCAGAATCCTGGAACTCATCCCTTAACCCCTTCCCTGTCAAAATCCTGGATCTCATCTCTTAACCCCTTCCCTGCCAGAATCCTGGATCTCATCCCTTAACCCCTTCCCTGCCAGAATCCTGGAGCTCATCCCTTAACCCCTTCCCTGCCAGAATCCTTGATCATCCCTTAACCCCTTCCCTGTCAGAATCCTGGATCTCATCCCTTAACCCCGTCCCTGCCAGAATCCTGGATCATCCCTTAACCCCTTCCCTGCCAGAATCCTGGATCTCATCCCTTAACCCCTTCCCTGCCAGAATCCTGGAGCTCATCCCTTAACCCCTTCCCTGCCAGAATCCTGGAGCTCATCCCTTAACCCCTTCCCTGCCAGAATCCTGGATCATCCCTTAACCCCTTCCCTGCCAGAACCCTGGATCTCATCCCTTAACCCCTTCCCTGTCAGAATCCTGGATCATCCCTTAACCCCTTCCCTGCCAGAATCCTGGATCTCATCCCTTAACCCCTTCCCTGCCAGAATCCTGGATCTCATCCCTTAACCCCTTCCCTGCCAGAATCCTGGATCTCATCCCTTAACCCCTTCCCTGCCAGAATCCTGGAGCTCATCCCTTAACCCCTTCCCTGCCAGAATCCTGGATCATCCCTTAACCCCTTCCCTGTCAGAATCCTGGATCTCATCCCTTAACCCCTTCCCTGCCAGAATCCTGGATCTCATCCCTTAACCCCTTCCCTGCCAGAATCCTGGAGCTCATCCCTTAACCCCTTCCCTGCCAGAATCCTGGATCTCGTCCCTTAACCCCTTCCCTGCCAGAATCCTGGATCATTCCTTAACCCCTTCCCTGCCAGAATCCTGGATCATCCCTTAACCCCTTCCCTGCCAGAATCCTGGAACTCATCCCTTAACCCCTTCCCTGTCAAAATCCTGGATCTCATCTCTTAACCCCTTCCCTGCCAGAATCCTGGATCTCATCCCTTAACCCCTTCCCTGCCAGAATCCTGGAGCTCATCCCTTAACCCCTTCCCTGCCAGAATCCTGGATCATCCCTTAACCCCTTCCCTGTCAGAATCCTGGATCTCATCCCTTAACCCCGTCCCTGCCAGAATCCTGGATCATCCCTTAACCCCTTCCCTGCCAGAATCCTGGATCTCATCCCTTAACCCCTTCCCTGCCAGAATCCTGGATCATCCCTTAACCCCTTCCCTGCCAGAATCCTGGATCATCCCTTAACCCCTTCCCTGCCAGAATCCTGGATCTCATCCCTTAACCCCTTCCCTGCCAGAATCCTGGATCTCATCCCTTAACCCCTTCCCTGCCAGAATCCTGGATCATCCCTTAACCCCTTCTCTGCCAGAATCCTGGATCATCCCTTAACCCCTTCCCTGCCAGAATCCTGGATCATCCCTTAACCCCTTCCCTGCAAGAATCCTGGATCTCATCCCTTAACCCCTTCCCTGCCAGAATCCTGGATCTCATCCCTTAACCCCTTCCCTGCCAGAATCCTGGATCTCATCCCTTAACCCCTTCCCTGCCAGAATCCTGGATCATCCCTTAACCCCTTCTCTGCCAGAATCCTGGATCATCCCTTAACCCCTTCCCTGCCAGAATCCTGGATCATCCCTTAATCCCTTCCCTGCCAGAATCCTGGATCTCATCCCTTAATCCCTTCCCTGCCAGAATCCTGGATCTCATCCCTTAACCCCTTCCCTGCCAGAATCCTGGATCATCCCTTAACCCCTTCCCTGCCAGAATCCTGGATCTCATCCCTTAACCCCTTCCCTGCCAGAATCCTGGATCTCATCCCTTAACCCCTTCCCTGCCAGAATCCCGGATCATCCCTTAACCCCCTCCCTGCCAGAATCCTGGATCATCCCTTAACCCCTTCCCTGCCAGAATCCTGGAGCTCATCCCTTAACCCCTTCCCTGACAGAATCCTGGATCATCCCTTAACCCCTTCCCTGCCAGAATCCTGGATCTCATCGCTTAACCCCTTCCCTGCCAGAATCCTGGATCTCATCCCTTAACCCCTTCCCTGCCAGAATCCTGGAGCTCATCCCTTAACCCCTTCCCTGCCAGAATCCTGGAGCTCATCCCTTAACCCCTTCCCTGCCAGAATCCTGGATCATCCCTTAACCCCTTCCCTGCCAGAATCCTGGATCATCCCTTAACCCCTTCCCTGCCAGAATCCTGGAGCTCATCCCTTAACCCCTTCCCTGACAGAATCCTGGATCATCCCTTAACCCCTTCCCTGCCAGAATCCTGGAACTCATCCCTTAACCCCTTCCCTGTCAGAATCCTGGATCTCATCTCTTAACCCCTTCCCTGCCAGAATCCTGGATCTCATCCCTTAACCCCTTCCCTGCCAGAATCCTGGAGCTCATCCCTTAACCCCTTCCCTGCCAGAATCCTGGATCATCCCTTAACCCCTTCCCTGTCAGAATCCTGGATCTCATCCCTTAACCCCGTCCCTGCCAGAATCCTGGATCATCCCTTAACCCCTTCCCTGCCAGAATCCTGGATCTCATCCCTTAACCCCTTCCCTGCCAGAATCCTGGATCATCCCTTAACCCCTTCCCTGCCAGAATCCTGGATCATCCCTTAACCCCTTCCCTGCCAGAATCCTGGATCTCATCCCTTAACCCCTTCCCTGCCAGAATTGTGGATCTCATCCCTTAACCCCTTCCCTGCCAGAATCCTGGATCTCATCACTTAAACCTCACCTACCAGAATCCTGCATCATCCCTTAACCCCTTCCCTGCCAGAATCCTGGATCATCCCTTAACCCCTTCCCTGCCAGAATCCTGTATCTCATCACTTAAACCTCACCTGCCAGAATCCTGCATCATCCCTTAACCCCTTCACCAATATGTTGTTCACCCAGATCGGGGCTATCAGGGGATGTAACTTTTGTGGGGAGTTTGTATATTTTAAATGTTTTTGTTTTTTTTAATAAAAATGTGTGTTTTTGTGTCTGGAGATAATTGAGTTTAGTTGGCCTAGTTTGTATGGGAGTGTCCTGGATCTGAGAGCCAATGTGATTGTGTATTTGTTTTTACTGTCGTTTACTCTCAGGTGCAGGTGGGAGTGCCCATTGCATGGGGCCTGTTATAAAAGGCCAAGTGTGGTCCCATTAAAATCAGTTCACTTCACCCTCAACAAGCAGCCCCATCTTGTGATTGTAGGAAACAGCGATGGCTATAATCACTAGTTCTTCTAAGAGCTACACAGCTATACCTGCTAGACTTTCCAGAGTAGGAGAGGTCCACCCACTGGAAGCTGGGTCCTGGACTTGGGTGGAGGACAGCGAGACCCCAGCCATGCTGTGGTGGCTAAGGGGCTACGGTAATTATGGTGTCCGGTGCGGTACTTATAGTACTCCAGGCTACTAGGAAGCAGCGATTGGCGGAGGCACCCAGTCGGGGTGCTAGGCGGTCAGTCACATCTGGTGGCAGCGGTGGGATGGCTTCCTAAGGAGTTGACCTGTCTACAGCGGTATGGAACCAGCTAGTCCCTGGACAGCCTTTGCATATGAGGAGTAGTTTTGCTGGAGGCTGCAGCACCACTTGGCCCAACAGGATGGGCCTGTATCAGAGGAGGACATACTAGACTACAGAGATGTGACTAGCAGTGGCGTACACACAACCCATGGGGCCCCGGTGCGAAAACTGATCCGTGGGCCCCCCCCCGCGCGCTTGCGGTGGGCACCTGGTCAGAGGGGTTACAGGGCTGCGACCCCTGTATGTACGCCAGTGCATGCAGATAGACATACACTTAAAGGACCACTACGGACACCCAGATCACATCAGCTCAATGAAGTGGTCTGGGTGCCAGGTCTCTCTAGTTTTAACCCTGCAGCTGAAAACATAGCAGTTTCAGAAAAACTGCTATGTTTCACTGAGGGTTAATCCAGCCTCTAGTGGCTGTCTCATTGACAGCCGCTAGAGGAGCTAAAATCACAGTGAGAAGACGCTGAACGTCCATAGGAAAGCATTGAGTAATGCTTTCCTATGGGCGGTTTGCATGCGCATTCGGAGCTGAGTGGCGGAGAGATCCCCAGCGCCAAGGGTGTCCGGCGCTGGAGAAAGGTAAGTGCTTAAGACATACACACTCTCATGAACAGACGCATACACACTAGCTAACAGACACACACACACACTCAGTGACAGACATACACACTAGCTAACAGACACACACAGTAACATACTCACTGACACAGACACACTAACACACACACTCACTAACACACACACACACACACTCACTAACACTCACACACACTTTTTTTTTTTTTATTTAAATGTAATCCCCCCCAGCCTCCCTACCTTTAGAAGTGCTGAGGGGATTCCCTGGGGTCCAGTGGTGGTGCTGCTGCTGGGCGGGTTATCTGGCTGGCGGGCGGGCGTGCGAGGGAGCACTTTCCCCTGGGTGCTCCCTCGCGCGCCGCGTACTGATACCCTCGCGCGCCCGCCAGCCCGGTGATACCACGGCCAGCCTCTGGGGGCCCTGAGGTGGCCGGCTCCTGGGCCCCCCAGGGGAAGAGGCTGGCCACAGTGGGTACATACTGGGTCGCAGGGCGGCCGGGCCCCCTGGTGGGCCGGGCCCGGTCGCAGCCGCGACCCTGGTATGTACGCCACTGGTGACTAGAAAGGAGCTTTGGGACGAGGCCCTGGAAGGTGTACAGCGTTGGCGTGGTGAGAGTCTCCCCAGTGAGGAGCAGAGGCTACAGGTACGAGTGGCGCTGCGGATATCTCTCCTGGGAGAGCAGCCCCTGGATGAGTGGGGTGACGGAGCTCGAGCACCTGGTATGGAAAGAACTGTGGCTCCACAACCCATACCAGGCGCTATGGTGGTACACTATTCAGTATGTTCCCTGGATGCCTGAGCATGACAGGCCGAGGGCAAGGATTACGATGGCCCTGGCCTGTCATGGGAGGCCTTTGCCGAACCGGAGTTCGGGAGTGCTGGAGGGTCCCGATTTTGGGGCATACACGACTATAGGGAAGCCCAGCTGGATCTTCCTATAGCTGGCGACCTAGGGCCAGACCTGATCCATCTGGCCACCATGGAATGGGAGCTGGCGCAGAATTACAAACACCTGCTCAGCTCAATTTGGCCCCAATATACCCTGCAGGAGAGCTGGGTGGCAGACCCAGAGCTAAAACCCTACAGCTGGGTAGACCCCCAGTTGGCAGGTGGAGATGGGACCGAGATCTCTCCACTGGCCCTATAAGGATGCTGGGAAGCTGGCCCAGATCCCCAACTACAGCCGGAGTTACCGGGAGTAAGGACAGTCGGTCCTACTCCCCAGCGGCAGCTTACCTTACAGGGAGAGGAGACAACCGGTCCCTCTCCCCAGCGGCAGCCAGATATACCAGAAGAGGAGACAGCTGGTCCCTCTTCCCAATTGCAGAGAGACCTAATAGACTGGTCCTGTGAGGAACCCCTACCGTCAAGTGGAGATGGGACGAGGTTTCTCCACCAGCCCTACAGGGATGCTGGGCAACCGGCCCAGATCCCCAACAGCTCCAGAAGGAATGCCAAGGGGAGCTGGTGAGTGATCCCTCCTCCCCGGAGCAGATGCCCAACTGAGTCCTGTGGATAGTGGATGGGACAGCAATCTCCACTAACCTCCATCCAGCAGAAGAGCTGGCACCCGGGCAGAAAGCAGTTGGCCTCTGCCCTCCCCTTTCCCTTTGTCCAGGGTCTGAATACAAACAGGCCCCCCCAGAGGAAGAGCTGGTATCAGGGCATAGCGCCGCTGACCTCTGTCCTACCTGTCCCCTTGTTCTAGGGTAAGACTATGCACTGGTCCCTCCAGCAGAAGAGCTGGCATCCAGGCAGAGAGCAGCTGGCCTCTGCCCTCCCCTCTCCTGTTGTTCAGGGCCTGAATACCCGCAGGCCACCCTAGCAGAAATGCTGGCTACAGAGCAGAGCGCCGCTGGCCTCTGCCCCCTAAGCCTAGGCTGCACCAAGGCTGGGAGCAAAGGAGCTACACATGGTGACGTTCTCCCACACATCAACCTGGGACAGACAGGACAGAACCTGGCACCGGAGACTACCCGATTAACGAATGGTTTTTGGGTGGGTTGCCGGACTAACTCAGGTACCTACCGGCAGCAGGTCAAGTACCTGGTTAGTCTTCCCTTGGGGGGGGGGGGGGAGAAATGTGGTGAACAGAACCTCGCCACAGCCTTTTAGAGGGGCCTGGTTACCAGCCTCCTGCCAAAAGACTATGGGCCAGGTCAGCTACTGTAAAGACCCATATTTTATTCCCCCTGGTTCGGCACTTTCCATAGAACCGAACGCTACCTCCAAGGCGGCCATTTGCATGGACCAAAACCACGAATAGACTTCAGGGGGACTTAGCCGCGAATGCCATGGAACTATTTTCGGCATGAAACCGTTTTTGGGCATGAGACCATGTGTGCGGTCGGCCAAAACTATGACTTCCAGGAAATTCCTGAACCCCTGAATCGATCTGGTTGATTTTTGAATATGTTGGTCACCCTGATTTATCAGGGGATGTAACGTTTTTGGGGTTTCATGTATTTTTAAGGTACTTTTGGGGTGTTTGGGGAAAAAGTGTGTTTTTCTATGTTTGAAGAGAATTGGATTTGATTAGTACAGTTCCTGATCCATCCTATAGAATGTAAGCTCGATCGAGCAGGGTCCTCTTCAACCTATCGTTCCTGTAAGTTTATTTGTAATTGTCCTATTTATAGTTAAATCCCCTCTCATAATATTGTAAAGCGCTACGGAATCTGTTGGCGCTATATAAATGGCAATAATAATAATAATAATTTATCTCCCCGGTACAGGGGAGGGATTAT